>NC_086444.1:470668645-470778645 GCF_028390025.1 Pseudophryne corroboree
GGGAGCCGCCAGCAGACACATTCTGCTGAGACTTACTTGTCAGTGCGGGTTCCGGATGGCAGGCGGCGGGTGGGAGGGAGGGCAGACGGGGAGCAGGTGTCACAAGGAGTGTGTGGGTAACTAATTCACAATACTTCCGCTCAACGTGGCACTGCTGGTCCTTCATCTCCCATGTCTCTTCACCAGGTGGCGGGCGGCCTGGAAATGAAGTGATGTGTTGTGCAGCAGTCAGTGTGAAGTGACTGTGAGTAACACTGGTGGTGCTGATGATGCTGCTGCAGAATCGGGAAGCAATTAATTCATAAATATAATGTACTCTATCAGTGTATTATACATACATAAACATGTACATACGTGTATTTGTGTATACATGTTTATACATGTGTGTGTGTGTGTGTGTGTGTGTGTGTATATATATATATATATATATATATATGACTTGGGGTTTGTTTTATTAGATAGAGCATGTCCCAGTGAAGTGCCTTTTGGGGTTGTGGTTTTTCAGAAAGTTACAGGGTTTTTTTAATTAAGAGAAATATGCCCCATTACAGAGATGGGGCATTTCAATTTTTTGCGCCTGCGCAGTTGCCGCCAGCAGGGGGTGTACTACAGGGCCTTCACTTGAGAGCCGCAATATGGCCGCCTTCTCCCCGGTTATTCTGTAAATAGGAAAATAACCTCACAGGTTCACATAGGGCAGAGTTGCCACTACTAGTGCAGGGCTGTAACATACAGTACTAAGGAAAAGCCATATTCTAAAGCGGCACGGTGACCTCACCCCTCTCAGAGACACCAGGGCGCAGCACACTGTATGGGGTACACTTGGTACACACACCTGTTAGCTCAGGGCAGCACTATAGGACCCTCCTGTAATGCTGTGCTGGCGGCGTGTAGTGATCAGGGCACTGGGAGACTGGCTGGCTGGTCTCCGTCTCTGCTGCCTATAGAACTTCCACCTCTGTTATATATCAGGGCTGCTCTCCTGTGTGTTCTCTTCCTCTCCTACCTCACACTGGAACTGGCCGCCCAGAGAACGAGAGGGCAGCGGCTGACAGAGAGGGTGCAGCAATCTGTGTGGGCAGAGCCCTTCACAGCAAGGTGTCCTTATGCTGTGCCCCGTGTAGTCACTGTGATCAATAAAGACTCTCACCCTGGTATGCTCTCTATTTATTATTTATTTTTTTACACTGCGGCATGCTCGAGGGAAGGGAGCAGGCACCCCCCCACCCCACCGCCACTACTCCGCCAGCATCACTGCAGAGCCGGTCAGTGTTCCGTCGGCAATGAGCAGTAGGCAGCCACCAGCAACAACAGTCAGGAAGCTGTTACTCCCGGCAGCAGTAGCGTCAAGCTGCAATTCAGCCAGCGGCACGATGATCCGGGAGACAGTGGCAGCACAGGGAAGCAGTACCCCCTCCAATCGCAGCACCAACCAGGAGACTGAGGCAGCAACCTACCCCCAGCAGCAGCACCACCCTGATGATAGGTAAGATGCATTTTGGTGTCACAAGAAGGTGGCCGGAGTAGTGGCTGGCTGTGGTCACACCCCGGGGAAAAGTGATAGTGATTTCAGTGTTCCCTTGAGCAGTGATTGGATGTGTAGCTGTATGGAGGCTATGTATGTATAGATGTGAGCGGCAGTGTGCGGATGTATGGGGGCGGCAGTGTGCGGTTGTAAGAGTGCGGCAGTGTGCGGTTGTAAGAGTGCGGCAGTGTGCGGATGGATGTAAGAGTGCGGCAGTGTGCGGATGGATGTATGAGAGCGGCAGTGTACGGCTGTATAACTGCGTCGGTATGCGGCTGTATAACCGCGTCGGTGTGCGGCTGTATGAGAGCAGCAGTGTGCGGATGTATGAGAGCGGGGTTGTACGGCTGTATGAGAGCGGCAGTGTGCGGATGTATGAGAGCGGCAGTGTGCGGATGTATGAGAGCGGCAGTGTGCGGATGTATGAGAGCGGCAGTGTGCGGCTGTATAACTGCGTTGGTGTGTGGATGTATGAGTGCGGTGGTGTGTGGATGTATGAGAGCGGCAGTGTGCGGATGTGTGAGAGCGGCAGTGTGCGGATGTGTGAGAGCGGCAGTGTGCGGATGTATGAGAGCGGCAGTGTGCGGACGTATGAGAGCGGGGTTGTTCGGATGTATGAGAGCGGCAGTGTATGGATGTATGAGAGCAGCAGTGTACAGTTGTGTGAGAGCGGCAGTGTGCGGATGTATGAGAGCTGGGTTGTACGGATGTATGAGAGCGGCAGTGTGCGGATATATGAGAGCGGCAGTTTACAGCTGTATGAGAGCGGCGGTGTGCGGCTGTATGAGAGCGGCAGTGTGCGGATGTATGAGAGCGGCGGTGTGCGGATGTATGAGAGCGGCGGTGTGCGGATGTATGAGAGCGGCGGTGTGCGGATGTATGAGAGCGGCGGTGTGCGGATGTATGAGAGCGGCGGTGTGCGGATGTATGAGAGCGGCGGTGTGCGGATGTATGAGAGCGGCGGTGTGCGGATGTATGAGAGCGGCGGTGTGCGGATGTATGAGAGCGGCGGTGTGCGGATGTATGAGAGCGGCGGTGTGCGGATGTATGAGAGCGGCGGTGTGCGGCTGTATGAGAGCGGCAGTGTGCGGATGTATGAGAGCGGCGGTGTGCGGATGTATGAGAGCGGCGGTGTGCGGATGTATGAGAGCGGCAGTGTATGGATGGCAGCGTCATAGGGAGGGATGTCAGAATGCTGTTATAGGATTCCTAATACAAAATGGAATCCCTATAGTGGGCGGGGCTGACACCATGGCACCACGTTGGGCTTGATGGGCAGGTAGTGCAGCAAGCACACCCAAATTGGCGTCTGACGTCGCCTGCAGTCCACACTGTTGTGAGGAGTCCGAGTTAATTTTGACTGTGTAGTGCACTCACAGAGGACCTACCGCCCGTCCCCTCCTCGCATCTGAGCAGCAGGTCAGGCTCTTATTTTCTTTTTAATCAGGAGAGGCCGAGTGAACTGTGAGCAGGGGGGCAGAGCTACATGGGACCCAGAGGGGCTGCTGTGCTGTCAGAGAGGGAGAGGAAGAGAGAGATGAAGCTACTGCAGATCCCCAGCTGATTGTGAGGTGCCGGGTTGAAGGGTGATGTGATCACCCTTCTCCCTCGCTGCCGCTGGGGACCGCATCTAGGCTTCCTCCATCGAGGGCACGCGGCGCAGCAGTGGGCAGCATGTAATGAGTTTGTCTGACTCATACTGCTGCCTGTTGTGGACACCTCCGTCCGTACGGACTGGTGTACATGCCCAGCACAGAGGTGACAGTGTTGGTGGAAGTGCTGCCCGGCTCTGACCCTGCAGGCCTCCCTGATCTGGCTGCAGCCGCTGCTGCTGCGGCCTGAAACCCCTGCCGGTCCCCTCCATAGACTTCTGCCTGGCCAGCACTGAGGTACTAGGGGTAGCCCAGCTGCGGGAAGGGTATGTCTCTGGCTTTCTCTCCGGCAGGGGAAGGTGACAGCGGGGGAGGAAGCGTTGCCCACCTCAGACACTACAGGCCTCCCCGATCCAGCTGCGGCCACAGCTAATGCTGCCAGAACCCCCTGCTGCTCTCCTTTGTTGACTGCCGCATGGCCAGTGCTGAAGTACTGGGGGTAAGCCAGCTACGGGAAGAGTGTCTCTGCCTCGGGCTCTCTCTCTGGCTGGGGAAGGAAGGGCTGATTCTCTGGCACAACAGGGAGGGCTGGGCTGCAGGAACACAGCACTGGAAGAAACAGGAGGCCGAACTCATGACCAAAAAGTGAGCAGTGCCGTGATCAGCCCCCTGGTCTTTCCCTCTCTCTGGGTGCAGAGCTGTATTCTATAGAGAGAGCTGGGATGGGAAGAAGGGGAACGGCACCTGACACACACATACACGCGCAACACCTGACACACACACATATACACGTGCGGCACCTGACACACACACACACACACACACACGTAGCATCAGACACAATAAAATAAACATGCAGCACCTGACACACACATACACACGCAGCACCTGACACACACACATATACACGCAGCACCTGACACACACACACATATACACGTAGCACCTGACACATACATATACACGCAGCACCTGACACATACATATACACGCACACCATTAGACACACTAATATACACACGCAGCACCTGACACACACATACACACGCAGCACCTTACTCACACACACATGTACACGCGCAGCACCTGACGCACACACATGTACACGCGCAGCACCTGACGCACACACATGTACACGCGCAGCACCTGACGCACACTCATGTACACGCGCAGCACCTGACGCACACTCGTGTACACGCTCAGCACCTGTTGCACACTCGTGTACACGCTCAGCACCTGTTGCACACTCGTGTGCACGCGCAGCACCTGACGCACACTCGTGTACACGCGCAGCACCTGACGCACACTCGTGTACACGCGCAGCACCTGACACACACACATATACACGTGCGGCACCTGACACACACACACGTAGCATCAGACACAATAAAATAAACATGCAGCACCTGACACACACATACACACGCAGCACCTGACATATACATATACACATGCGGCACCTGACACACACATACACGTAGCACCTGACACATACATATACACGCACACCATCAGACACACTAATATACACACGCAGCACCTGACACACACATACACACGCAGCACCTTACTCACACACACATGTACACGCGCAGCACCTGACGCGCACACATGTACACGCGCAGCACCTGACGCACACACATGTACACGCGCAGCACCTGACGCACACACATGTACACGCGCAGCACCTGACGCACACACATGTACACGCGCAGCACCTGACGCACACACGTGTACACGCGCAGCACCTGACGCACACTCGTGTACACGCGCAGCACCTGACGCACACTCGTGTACACGCGCAGCACCTGACGCACACTCGTGTACACGCGCAGCACCTGACGCACACTCGTGTGCACGCGCAGCACCTGACGCACACACATATACACGTGCGGCACCTGACACACACACGTAGCATCAGACACAATAAAATAAACATGCAGCACCTGACACACACATACACGTGCGGCACCTGACACACACACACGTAGCATCAGACACATAAGATAAACATGCAGCACCTGACACACATATACACACGCAGCACCTGACACACACACATATACACGTGCGGCACCTGACACACACACACGTAGCATCAGACACAATAAGATAAACATGCAGCACCTGACACACATACACACGCAGCACCTGACACACACACATATACACATGCGGCACCTGACACACACACATATACACGCAGCACCTGACACATACATATACACGCACACCATCAGACACACTAATATACACACGCAGCACCTGACACACGCATACACACGCAGCACCTGACACACACATACACACGCAGCACCTTACTCACACACACATGTACACGCGCAGCACCTGACGCACACACATGTACACGCGCAGCACCTGACGCACACACGTGTACACACGCAGCACCTGACGCACACTCGTGTACACGCGCAGCACCTGACGCACACTCGTGTACACGCGCAGCACCAGACGCACACTCGTGTACATGCGCAGCACCTGACGCACACTCGTGTACACGCGCAGCACCTGACGCACACTCGTGTACACGCGCAGCACCTGACGCACACTCGTGTACACGCGCAGCACCTGACGCACACTCGTGTACACGCGCAGCACCTGACGCACACTCGTGTACACGCGCAGCACTTGACACACACACATATACACGTGCGGCACCTGACACACACACGTAGCATCAGACACAATAAAATAAACATGCAGCACCTGACACACACATACACGTGCGGCACCTGACACACACACACGTAGCATCAGACACAATAAGATAAACATGCAGCACCTGACACACATATACACACGCAGCACCTGACACACACACATATACACGCAGCACCTGACACATACATATACACGCACACCATCAGACACACTAATATACACACGCAGCACCTGACATACACACGCAGCACCTTACTCACACACACATGTACACGCGCAGCACCTGAAGCAACACACATGTACACGCGCAGCACCTGACGCATACACATGTACACGCGCAGCACCTGACGCACACTCGTGTACACGCGCAGCACCTGACGCACACTCGTGTACACGCTCAGCACCTGACGCACACTCGTGTGCACGCGCAGCACCTGACACACTCATGTACACGCGCAGCACCTGACGCACACTCGTGTACACGCGCAGCACCTGACGCACACTCATGTACACGCGCAGCACCTGACGCACACTCATGTACACGCGCAGCACCTGACGCACACTCATGTACACGCGCAGCACCTGACGCACACTCATGTACACGCGCAGCACCTGACGCACACTCATGTACACGCGCAGCACCTGACGCACACTCATGTACACGCGCAGCACCTGACGCACGCAGCACCTGACGCACGCAGCACCTGACACAGACATACGTATTCATGCACAGCACCAGACATACACTTGTACACACGCGGAGCACCTGATACACACACATATACACCCGCAACACCTGACACACACACACAGGACCTGACACACACATACACAGGCAGCACCTGACACCACGCACTCACACGTACAAGCAATGCATTTCACGCCTACCTCCAGCCTCAGTCACAGGCTGCTGCCGCCTACCCCCCTCCCTGCATCAGCTGCAAAGGCAGCAAAATATTTTGACCAAAGTCTAAAGGCCCATACACATTAAACAATGTCGATCTGTGAGCGACATCGTCTAATGTTTCCCCCTCCCGGGCCGGCGGCCGACTGTACACACTGAGCGATATGACCGCTCATATTGCTCAGTGACGTCACGCCCCCGCCAGCCCTGCACGAAGGTCGTGGACGACAGTCCACATCCTTCATGCATGCCCTACCGACAGCGACGATCGTTGCCGACCCGCGGGGCCGCGCATTCGTTCGTCGCTGGCAGCATACACACTTAACGATAAAACGAGCAATGTCACTCAAGGAGGGGGAAAATGAGCGACGTCGCTCATTAAATCGTTAAGTGTGTACGGACTTTAAACAATTCGGTTTGGTAAATAAAATAATTTTGCACAGAATAGTGATGTTATACGAACATTTTCATTAAACATTTAAAAAATCAAATGTTTATTCTTACAGTGAAATTTTACATTTCTGAATAAAAAAAATAAATTTAAAAAAAGCGATGAAATTCCATAGACAAAAAACCTTACGGTTTCACATGTCCCATTAAGGCTTCTTAGACATGATCGAAATTTCAGAAACCTGTTGTAACTCTTCCACTCAAACTCCAAAAAGCAATGAAATTCCGATCATTAAGGCTGACACCTTAATGGACGTGTTCCTTGCGCAATACAGATATGGTATGCCATCACAGCCTGTGGGTAAGTGCAGATTCAGCACTCTCACAGAGTGACATTGCTGTCACTCACACAATGGTGGAGCTGCTAATTCACAGATTTGTGTGCTCATTGGAATACACACATGCAGTCTATGCAACTGAAGGTCTGAGCGGAAGACAAAGCTGCTCGGATGAGGTAAGAGTGTTGTTGGTTGGAGGGAGGAGACAGCATTGTGGATGGGGGAACAAAAGTGTGTGGCTAGAGGGAAGACTAAGCAGCACTAATGGGGGGGACAAAGAAACACAGGGGATAATTCAGACTGCAGCGATCGCAGTCTGAATTAGTTTGTGGGGTGCGAATGCACAATGGCTGCACTGTGCGTGCGTACCCGGGAGCGCAGCGGGGGGAGGGGAGGGCCTGACATGCTGGGCGGACTAGCCCTGTGCTGGGCGTCACACTGCATGTCAGAGTAAATGATTGTAGATGTGCTAAATTTGGCACATCTACAATCAACTGAGCAGCACAGAGAGAAGGAAACGGTGGTACAGACAAGGCACAGGTGGGGAAAGGCAGATGGTACAGATAAATTAGTACAGACTAGCACAGATGGGAGAACACAGCAGTAGGGATTGGGGAAGACAGAGCAGCATGGGGGTGTAGGGGAAGTAAGTGTAGATGCATAGACCGTAGATGTGGTATTATAGTTTTAGCAATTAACCAAGATGTTTGAGGGAGCTAAATGTGTATTCTAAATGAGATGGATGTATGGAGTTAGAAGGATGTTGTAACAAGGTGGGATTGTTGTGACTGAATGGGATGGTTGTGAGGACTGTGTGGGATGGGAGCACCACATAACTGCTCAGACCTTCAGTTGCATAGACTGCATGTGTGTATTCCAATGAGCACACAAATCTGTGAATTAGCAGCTCCACCATTGTGTGAGTGACAGCAATGTCACTCTGTGAGAGTGCTGAATCTGCACTTACCCACAGGCTGTGATGGCATACCATATCTGTATTGCGCAAGGAACACGTCCATTAAGGTGTCAGCCTTAATGATCGGAATTTCATTGCTTTTTGGAGTTTGAGTGGAAGAGTTACAACAGGTTTCTGAAATTTCGATCATGTCTAAGAAGCCTTAATGGGACATGTGAAACCGTAAGGTTTTTTGTCTATGGAATATATATATATAATATATATAAAGAAAAAGGAGGGTACCCAATAGCGCTAAGAGAATGAAAGAGCAGCACCTCTAGAAGAACCTCCTGTTAGCAAAGGTTTGGGAGAAAACGGCAAACAAACAGATCTGGGGGTGCTTACATGTATGGTACTGTTTCAATAATATTTGTACATCAGTTTAAAACAAAACAATTTTCAATTACATAGAATAAAATGTATTCATAAAAGTACAGAATAAAACATAGTACATCTTTGTGATTTTACAGAGGACGTCTTCGGATATATCCGGTTTTACATTCAGTTTTTAGTGTATTTCTTTGTTGAAACATATGATACAGAAGTAGAACAATAGATAGGGACGAAACACGTTGGGTCGATCAGGACTTCATCAGGCGTACTTTTATCAAAATGCTCAAACAATGATGTGAAGAAAATCTGCTGAAATGTAGAAACCTCTATTAAAACCAGGTTATCTAGATATGATACCAGACTAGAAACTAGTAATGAAAAATCTCAGCGTGATGTGGCCCCATTACGGAAAAAAGTGTCCATACACTAATATGCAGTATCTCAACGATGGTCTAAAATGACCGCTATGGAATGCAGATAAGTGTCTAGCACTGAACTTTAGTAGATGTAGAACAGCCTTTTGCACATATAATAATATAGGGAAATGCAACAAGGGTGATGTGCTCCTCTCAGAGTTCAGTGAACTTTGATAGAGATTATATATAGATAGAAAGATATAGATATATATATAATTATATTTTTTTTAAATACATCTTGGTTTTTTTTTTGTTTTTTTTTGCCATATTAAACCCATAATGGTTTTACAAGTGCAGTGCCTTATTTTGTATCAATCTTTGTGGACAGAGCAAATAGTGTGTTAATTCTAGGCATTAAAAAAAATTACCTGACCTATGCTTTGGTTTTGGGATTATGAAATAATTACACTGGTGTCTTAAATAAGGCAGATTGATGTGGAGGAACATGGATCAGGCTTGACATTCTTCTGTGACCTGTTCTACTGACCAAATTTCTTAAATGGTTCTCATTGAGTCAGTACAGGAGCTCACAAATGACAGCTCTGCATTAATTTTAGGTGAGTTACGGGAGTCACCATGTCTATTGCCATCATTTTCCCCATGAGACACAGTTTATTAATTCTTATTACCAGTAATCACCAAGACTAAATGCGACTTTATTAGAGGTCACCACTGCAGTAGCAAAGCATCAGGAATGTTTTTGTTGCTTAACAATTCAAACTCCTTTTCAAATCTATTTTTTGTTTACACTCTTTTATTATTCTTAATTATACTTATTGAAAAACCGTAAAACATGTCTTTTTAATGTATTTTTATTTTTTTGTCCGAAAATTGAGATTCCAATCACTATGCTCATAGGAGTTTTGCATATGTAACACTCAGCACAAGACCCATCTACAACACCTGCATTGTTTATTCAGACTAGCACACTGTTCAAATGAAAAGCAATATCCGGTAAAATGTTGAAGTAAATAAATTCAAGTCAAATTAAATCAATGTTCTATAAAACAGCAGCAAATAAGCACATGATTTAAGAACTAATGACAAATAAATTAAATATTCAATAGTCAAAGTACAAAGTTCAATACTAGGGCCAAAAGAAATGATACCCAATAAAACAACAGTAGATACGTGTACACATCAATAACGTAACCAAGGCAAAAGACACAAGTGAGTTAACTTTCTTAGATTAATTGAAGAGTATTAACAATTATCTTCAAAATGCTTGTTGCATTTTTTTTCTTTTTTTTTCTTTTGTTTTAGCACATTGAGGAAATGTCAAGTACAAAATGTCCCCGAGGCAAAGAGCAACACTGAATCAGTCAAGAACCATGTTCTAAAACCGGTTCAGAATGAAATACGGGAGATATTTACATAACACGTGCAAGATCCAAACTGTAGGTGCCTTATGGAATCAGCCCCTGAAGGTCATGACACATGAACGTTATTCTCACGAACCATCCTTATGGTATTACTTATCGCCCAACACTTCTTTATTGTGAAAACTCCCAATCACCATGACTTTTATCACTGTACTAGTTGTGCATTTCTGTAAATGCATGCGGTACATATAGTGCATACTGTATGCCTTTCATGTCATGCTCAGTATTTCCTTAAAAAATAAAAACATTTCATCCTAGTTACAATTCCATAATCTAATATGTTTTATCATAATTATGGGCACTAGTATAGAGTATATAATAAAATCCAGGCCTTTGCTTTTATTCAAGGTTGGTTTTGCCTTTGAAAAAAATCTCAATTTAAATCTTACAGCACTTGCCACAACTCACAGGCTATAACTTTTGACTAGGGTCTTTTTTGTAACTATGCAGATCAAAAGACCAGGAAGTGGGCTGAGGCATGAAACTCCACCACTGTGTATGCAACCATGCAGGTGGATGTGGGAGTATACAACACATGAGGGGTGTAACAATTGCTATAGATCATCTTTCAACCACTAACCTTACAGACATTACAGGTTGAGCCTACAATAAAGTGGAGTATCTATACTTACCTTTTCATAGTCAAGCACCAGCAGCTGCAGTGATTCAAAATAGAGAAGCAACCATTTTTCCAGCATCTCACACATGAACAGTAGGGAAATCACTTGGGAAATGTTAGAGCTGCACTGCCGGCTTGAGAGGAATGGAGAGGACCTGGACAGAGACTGCACACGGGTCCCCTTTTCTCCTGATACATCTAATTTCCGAAATTCCAATATCCGAAATATTTTGTATCCAACATTTGACTCAGATAATAACACCTTTGTGTTCTGATGGTTCAGTGTACACAGTGTTGTACTGGGACATAAAGGGACAACCAGGGAAATGCCGTGGTAGGGGCCCATGCTTAGGGGTGTGGCCAGTTTTCAGATGGGGTGAGGCCAGCCACCACAGAGGTTTGGCTAACCATTAGCGTGTGCAAGGTCTGGGCCTCGTGATAAATATATATAGTAAATACTGCTAGTGCATGCATGATAATTTACCAGATTAATAAGAGTAATATACTGTAGAAAAAAACACAATAGTCCTGTGCAGTATAAGGTAACATATGCATAATGTATATTTCTAGTGCACAGTTGGGAACCTGATCCCTACAGGAGCTGGGACTGGGACCCCAGGCAATGGAGCACACTGGGGGTTTCTCCTGTACCCCCGTGGGCCAGTCCAACCCTGAGTGTACATTATCTTTGTTTCATTCTCAAAATTATTAAAAATATTATATAAAATAACCTAAATTCAGATAGGTGCAAATGGGCTAACATGCTAAATGGGGAAGCAGAGGAGAATCAGAGGCACCTGCACTGAATAGCACAGAGCAGATACTGAAGGAGGACAAGAAGGGATCAATGAGGGGGCGGAGCAGAGGTAAGAAAGAGGGGGGAAGAGGAAGAGGTTGCAGAATGTGAAAAGTATCTGAAAGGGGTGCCTCCCATGGAGACCGAGAAAGGTTGCTTGCTGCTTCTATAAGGCAATAGTCAGTATGCAGCCAGCTACAGTATGTATGCTGAATGGAGGCGATCCCACTGGCACTCCCATTATTTCTGCTACGTACAAAATGGGATTGGGAAATGGTTCCTGTCGGTCAGCTGCAGCTGTGACCTGGTTGGCTCCCAGAGCACAAGCTCCACCTGTTCAGCCCATCCTACACCTTTGGGAGCTCCTTCTTAACTAACTGGATCTTTTGCATTTTTATCTTTAGCTTTCTTACTTAGCCTGATTTATGTATAAATAATATCTTTTTTTAAATGCTTCTAGAAATGTGCTTTATTTATGCAAATATACTTACAAAATGCATCCTATTGAATGATATATAGAGTAGGTATAAGATTGGCTTTCCAGTAGCCCTGGGCAGCCAAGGAATTCAAGGCAGTGAGAATCACAACAAAACTGCTAACTATGCACAATACAAATATGCACACAAGTTTGTTTGTTGGCTTTTACAGCTAAAGTGGGAGTTCTAGTTTGCTTTTTTTACTAGAGCAAAATGAATTTACAGTACATTATGACATTCTAGGCTATCTGTGGATTACTAATATGTTTGAGTGCAATAACATATACCCAGTGACAAGCATTACATGATTAATGTATGGTTACACTTTACGGAGAAACTGAATATTATACTAATAAAATATTTATCTATTCTATTTTATTATACAATCTCCTGCCTTCAAAATATTCCTGGGCACTTTTCATAAATTTACATTTTTGAGACTCTTCCAGAACAAGTAGAGATACATTTTGGCAGCATCTATGTTAGCTGGAAGAAGTAAGGGATTTGCTTTGTGCTGTTTATTAATATTGTCAATTATATGTATTATAATAAATTTGCAAACAGAATAATGAGTTTGATGGACTAGTTGTTGTGGTTCAAACGTGCATATTGTAGATTACCATGCAAATGAACGAGCCTCTATCAGCAGATACAGAGAGCTGTCTAAGAGGGATTTCCAGAATCTTTCCTATGTGCTTTCCATAGGATGCATTCCTTGCAGCCATCTGAGCACATTGTCATTTGAAGCTAAAAGGATTTGACTAATCCATAAAAGCAAATAATTAAAACAACTGCAGCATTATCCTCTAAGCCTCTTTATATGATACTCCTGTAAATAAAGAGAAAAATGATCATTTCTCACAATGGCTTTAGCTTTATGGGACAACTCTACTTGTAAGTCTTTGACTGTCTGTGGCTGCCTTACTGATCTTCCTTTCACTGGCCACTGGCTGAGATTACATTGATTAGTTTACACTCTGCACACATTTTGTTCTCTTGCTGGACAAATCCAGGATGAATGTGGTTCCTGATCTGTTTTCATGTGTCCTTGCTCTGTGCTAATCAGCCTTATCCTACATGTAAAATAAACAGGTTTGGTTAAGTAGCTGAATGAGTATGTGATTGTCTCAGCAACTTGAAAGACAAAAATTGCATAACAGAGTCATCTAGGTCAGGTGTCTGCAACTCTTGGCAAGAGTGCTGCAAGGAGACACGCAATAATATTTGCAGGGGCACATGTTGGAGAAGAGTGCGCTCCAGCGCTGTCTCCATCTCCTGCCACTGTGTAAATTTTACCAAGATGGTCACTGAGGGCAGTGCCAGATTAAGGTCCACATGGGCCTGGAGCTGAAATTTATGAAGGGCCTATTTTATGCCGGCCACAAGGGATGTGAAAAATGGTGTGGGGGTGTGACTAGTGATGTGGGGGGGTGTGGGTGATGTGAGGGTGTGGTCTGCACAGTGGGGTGTGACTAGCTACTACTTTGAAAAAGAGATGAGCGGGTTCGGTTCGTCGAGATCCGAACCCTCCCGAACTTCACGTGTTTTACACGGGTCCGAGGCAGCCTTGGATCTTCCTGCCTTGCTTGGTTAACCCGAACGAGGCCGAACGTCATCATCCCGCTGTCGGATTCTCGCGAGGTTCGTATTCCATATAAAGAGCCGCGCGTCGCCGCCATTTTCACTAGTGCATTATAGATTGAGTGGAAAGGACCTGGCTACGTTCTCTGCCTGAAAAGGTCAATATCTGTGCTCAGTGTGCTGCATTGTGGTGACCACCAGTATATTATAGTAGTACAGTACAGTAGGCCATTGCTGTATCTTGCAGCTCCGTGTCAGACTCAGTTCTAGTATCCTGATCAGTGCTCAATATCTGCTGCATTGTTGTGTGACCAGTATATACTATATAGTAGTGCAGTGCAGCATTTTGGTGACCACCAGTTTATATAGTAGTACAGTACAGTCGGCCATTGCTGTATCTTGCAGCTCTGTGTCATTTCTAGTATCCATATCTGTGCTGCATTGTTGTGAACAGTATATAGTAGTACAGTGCAGCATTTTGGTGACCACCAGTATATATAGTAGTACAGTACAGTAAGCCATTGCTGTATCTTGCAGCTCTGTGTCACTTCTAGTATCCATATCTGTGCTGCATTGTTGTGAGCAGTATATAGTAGTACAGTGCAGCATTTTGGTGACCACCAGTATATATAGTTGTGCAGTACAGTAGGCCATTGCTGTATCTTGCAGCTCTGTGTCACTTCTAGTATCCATATCTGTGCTGCATTGTTGTGAGCAGTATATAGTAGTACAGTGCAGCATTTTGGTGACCACCAGTATATATAGTAGTACAGTACAGTAGGCCATTGCTGTATCTTGCAGCTCTGTGTCACTTCTAGTATCCATATCTGTGCTGCATTGTTGTGAGCAGTTTATAGTAGTACAGTGCAGCATTTTGGTGACCACCAGTATATATAGTAGTACAGTACAGTAGGACATTGCTGTATCTTGCAGCTCTGTGTCACTTCTAGTATCCATATCTGTGCTGCATTGTTGTGAACAGTATATAGTAGTACAGTGCAGCATTTTGGTGACCACCAGTATATATAGTAGTACAGTACAGTAAGCCATTGCTGTATCTTGCAGCTCTGTGTCACTTCTAGTATCCATATCTGTGCTGCATTGTTGTGAGCAGTATATAGTAGTACAGTGCAGCATTTTGGTGACCACCAGTATATATAGTTGTACAGTACAGTAGGCCATTGCTGTATCTTGCAGCTCTGTGTCACTTCTAGTATCCATATCTGTGCTGCATTGTTGTGAGCAGTATATAGTAGTACAGTGCAGCATTTTGGTGACCACCAGTATATATAGTAGTACAGTACAGTAGGCCATTGCTGTATCTTGCAGCTCTGTGTCACTTCTAGTATCCATATCTGTGCTGCATTGTTGTGAGCAGTTTATAGTAGTACAGTGCAGCATTTTGGTGACCACCAGTATATATAGTAGTACAGTACAGTAGGACATTGCTGTATCTTGCAGCTCTATGTCACTTCTAGTATCCATATCTGTGCTGCATTGTTGTGAGCAGTATATAGTAGTACAGTGCAGCATTTTGGTGACCACCAGTATATATAGTAGTACAGTACAGTAGGCCATTGCTGTATCTTGCAGATCTGTGTCACTTCTAGTATCCATATCTGTGCTGCATTATTGTGAGCAGTATATAGTAGTACAGTGCAGCATTTTGGTGACCACCAGTATATAGTAGTACAGTACAGTATGCCATTGCTATTGATATAATAATATTACTGGCATATAATTCCACACATTAAAAAAATGTGGAGGGTAAAATAGGGAAAGATCAAGATCCACTTCCACCTAGTGCTGAAGCTGCTGCCACTAGTCATGGCAGAGATGATTCAATGCCATCAACGTCGTCTGCCAAGGCCGATGCCCAATGTCATAGTAGAGAGCATGTAAAATCGAAAAAAACTAAAGTTCAGTAAAATTACCCAAAAATCTAAATTAAAAGCGTCTGAGGAGAAGCGTGAACTTGCCAATATGCCATTTAGGACACGTAGTGGCAAGGAACGTCTGAGGCCCTGGCCTATGTTCATGGCTAGTGGTTCAGCTTCACATGAGGATTGAAGCACTCATCCTCCCGCTAGAAAAATTAAAAGAGTTAAGCTGGCAAAAGCACAGCAAAGAACTGAGCGTTCTTCTAAATCACAAATCCCCAAGGAGAGTCCAATTGTGTTGGTTGCGATGCCTGACCTTCCCAACACTGGACGGGAACAGGTGGCTCCTTCCACCATTTGCACGCCCCCTGCAAGTGCTGGAAGGAGCACCCACAGTCCAGTTCCTGATAGTCAAATTGAAGATGTCACTGTTGAAGTACACCAGGATGAGGATATGGGTGTTGCTGGCGCTGAGGAGGAAATTGACAAGGTGGATTCTGATGGTGAGGTGGTTTGTTTACGTCAGGCACCCGGGGAGACACCTGTTGTCCATGGGATAAATATGGCCATTGACATGCCTGGTCAAAATACAAAAAAAATCACCTCTTCGGTGTGGAATTATTTTAACAGAAATGCGGACAACAGGTGTCAAGCCATGTGTTGCCTTTGTCAAACTGTAATAAGTAGGGGTAAGGACGTTAAGCACATAGGAACATCCTCTTTTATACGTCACCTGGAGAGCATTCATCAGAAGTCATTGACAAGTTCAAAAACTTTGGGTGACAGCAAGAGCAGTCCACTGACAACTAAATCCCTCCTTCCTCTTGTACCCAAGCTCCTGCAAACCACACCACCAACTCCCTCAGTGTCAATTTCCTCCTTAGACAGGAACGCCAATAGTCCTGCAGGCCATGTCACTGGCAAGTCTGACGAGTCCTCTCCTGACTGGGATTCCTCCGATGAATCCTTGAGTGTAACGCCTACTGCTGCTGGCACTGCTGTTGTTGCTGCTGGGAGTCGATCGTCATCCCAGAGGGGAAGTCGGAAGACTACTTGTACTACTGTACTTCCAGTAAGCAATTGACTGTCCAACAGTCCTTTGCGAGGAAGATGAAATATCACAGCAGTCATCCTGTTGCAAAGCGGATAACTCAGGCCTTGGCAGCTGTGTTGGTGTTAGACGTGCGTCCGGTATCCACCGTTAGTTCACAGGGACTTAGAGAATTTCTTGAGGTAGTGTGTCCCCGGTACCAAATGCCATCTAGGTTCCACTTCTCTAGGCAGGCGATACCGAGAATTTACACAGACGTCAGAAAAAGAGTCACCAGTGTCCTAAAAAATGCAGTTGTACCCAATGTCCACTTAACCACGGACATGTGGACAAGTGGAGCAGGGCAGACTCAGGACTATATGACTGTGACAGCCCACTGGGTAGATGTATTGCCTCCCGCAGCAACAACAGCAGCGGCGGCACCAGTAGCAGCATCTCGCAAACGCCAACTCGTTCCTAGGCAGGCTACGCTTTGTATCATCGCTTTCCATAAGAGGCACACAGCTGACAACCTCTTACGGTAACTGAGGAACATCATCGCAGATTGGCTTACCCCAATTGGACTCTCCTGGGGATTTGTGACATCGGACAGTGCCACCAATATTGTGCGTGCATTACATGTGGGCAAATTCCAGCACGTCCCATGTTTTGCACATACAATGAATTTGGTGGTGCAGAATTTTGAAATAACGACAGGGGTGTGCAGGAGATGCTGTCGGTGGCCTGAAGAATTGCAGGCCACTTTCGGCATTCAGCCACCGCGTGCCAAAGACTGGAGCACCAGCAAACACTCCTGAACCTGCCCCGCCATCAGCTGAAGCAAGAGGTTGTAACGAGGTGGAATTCAACCCTCTATATGCTTCAGGGGATGGAGGAGCAGCAAAAGGCCATTCAAGCCTATACATCTGCCTATGATATAGGCAAAGTAGGGGGGATGCACCTGACTCAAGCACAGTGGAGAATGATTTCAACATTGTGCAAGGTTCTGCAACCCTTTGAACTTGCCACTCGTGAAGTCAGTTCAGACACTGCCAGCCTGAGTCAGGTCATTCCCCTCATCAGGCTTTTGCAGAAGCAGCTGGAGAGATTGAAGGAGGAGCTAAAACGGAGCGATTCCGCTAGGCATGTGGGACTTGTGGATGGAGCCCTTCATTCGCTTAACCAGGATTCACGGGTGGTCAATCTGTTGAAATCAGAGCACCTCATTTTGGCGACCGTGCTTGATCCTAGGTTTAAAGCCTATGTTGTATCTCTCTTTCCGGCAGACACAAGTCTGCAGATGTTCAAAGACCTGCTGGTGAGACACTTGCCAAGTCACCGCCAACAGCTCCTCCTTCATTTTCACCCGCAACTGGAGCTGCTAGGAAAAGGATCAGATTTCCAAAACCACCCGCTGGCGGTGATGCAGGGCAGTCAGGAGCGAAAACTGACATCTGGTCCGGACTGAAGGACCTGCCAACGATTACTGACATGTAGTCTACTGTCACTGCATATGATTCTGTCACCATTGGAAGAATGGTGGAGGATTATATGAGTGACAGCATCCAAGTAGGCACGTCAGACAGTCCGTACGTACACTGGCAGAAAAAAGAGGCAATTTGGAGGCCCTTGCACAAACTAGCTTTATTTTACCTAAGTTGCCCCCCCCTCCAGTGTGTACTCCGAAAGAGTGTTTAGTGCAGCCGGTCACCTTGTCAGCGATCGGCGTAGGAGGTTACTTCCACAAAATGTGGAGAAGATGATGTTCATCAAAATGAATTGTAATCAATTCCTCCGTGGAGACATTTACCAGCAATTGCCTCCAGAAAGTACACAGGGACCTGTGATGGTGGATTCCAGTGGGGACGAAATTAATACTCTGTGAGGATGGGGATGTACACAGTGAAAGGGGTGAGGAATCGGAGGATGATGATGATGATGAGGTGGACATCTTGCCTCTGTAGAGCCAGTTTGAGCAAGGAGAGATTGATTGCTTCTTTTTTTGGTGGGGTCCCAAACCAACCAGTCATTTCAGCCACAGTCGTGTGGCAGACCCTGTTGCTGAAATGATGAGTTTGTTAAAGTGTGCATGTCCTGTTTATATAACATAAGGGTGGGTGGGAGGGCCCAAGGACAATTTCATCTTGCACCTCTTTTTTTTTATTTATCTTTGCATCATGTGATGTTTGGGGCCAATTTTTTTAAGTGCCATCCTGTCTGACACTGCAGTGCCACTACTAGATGGACCAGGTGTTTGTGCCGCCCACTTGGGTCGCTTAGCTTAGTCATCCAGCGACCTTGGTGCAAATTTAGGACTAAAAATAATATTGTGAGGTGTGAGGTGTGAGGTGTTCAGAATAAACTGGAAATGATTGGACAATATGGTTATTGAGGTTAATCATAATATAGGATCAAAATTACCCCCAAATTCTATGATTTAAGCTGTTTTTGAGGGTTTTAAAAAAGAAACAAACACCCGAATCCATCAAAAAAAATTAAGGGAGGTTTTGCCAAAATGCATCCGAATCCAAAACACGACCGCAGAACCGAATCTAAAACCAAAACACAAAAACCCGAAAAAATTTACGGTGCACATCTCTAATATATATATATATATATATATATATAGAATACAAAAATATATATTCTTAATTTTTGCTATGTAGGGAGCAGCACTAAGGGTAGAAGCCCTGTTAGTCGGTACCTTTAGATATCATACATCAACACACTAATATGCCAGTGCACTAATACGTATATGACTGTATATTCAGTGTCAAATGGAGTTATGGAAGAATTCTTCCATAACTTTGTTTGACACTGAGTAGATAGTCATATATGTATTAGCGCACTGGGATATTAGTATATATATATATATATATATATATATATATATACACTAGGTGCTTCATCGCGCCCTACGGGCGCTCTTCACACCGTCGCAAGGGGCTACGCCCCCTTAACCCTTGCATGCCTTTCTGGGGTTCAATATTTGTATTATATGGAGTATTACCTGCATTCCTTTGTTAGTAGTTAAATATTGCACAATGAAAGGGCGTGCGATGGTGAACAGCACCTGCAGGGCTCAATGTACAGAATGTAGCGGGTGCGGGGGGGACTGCGGATGGGGGAGGGTGTCTGTAGATGCTGCGGGTGGAGGGGGGTGGAAGTGGGGGGGCCCGGATGGGGAAGGGTCGGTAGGTGCTGCGGGTGGGGGAGGGGCAGAGGAGTCGGGGCTGCAGATGGGGGAGGGGTCCGGAGGCACTGCAGGTGGGGAAGGGGCAGGGGTGCCACGGGTGGGAGCGGGGCAGGTGTGGGGATGTTGCGGATGGATGAAGGGTTCCGGAGGTGCTGTGGGATGGGAAGGGGCGGGGGTGAAGTAGGGGTCCGCAGGCGCCGTGGGTAGAGGAGGGGCAGGTACGGGTGGTGCGGCGGATGGGGAAGGAGGTCTGTAGGTGCTGCAGGTGGTGGAGGGGCAGGTGCGGGGGTGCCATGGGTGGGGGAGGGGTGGGTGAGGGGGGGACCGCAGATGGAGGTGGGTGTCTGCAGATGCTGCGGGTGGAGGGGGGCAGGTGTGGGGGGAGACATATATGGGGGGTGGATGGTGGAGGGGCTCTGGAGGTGCTGTGGGTGGTGAAGGGGCGGAGGAGTGGGAGCCGCGGGTGGGGTAGGGGGTCTGGAGGCACAGTGTGTGGGGGAGGGGTGGAGTGCCGCATGTGGTGGAGGGGAAGGTGCGGAGGTGTGGTGCATTGGGGAAGGGTCTGGAGGCGCTGCGGGTACTGTACCTGCCAAAAAGGTAGTTGGAGGGTATGCAGTGACAGGGCCAGGACAGGGGTGACAGGGTCAGAACAGGGGTAACGGGGCCAGGACAGGGGTGACAGGGTCGGAACAGGGGTGACGGGGCCAGGACAGGGGCGACGGGGCCAGGACAGAAATGACAGGGACAGGATAGGGGCGGCAGGACCAGGACAGGGGTGACAGGGCCAGCATAAGGGTGACAGGGCCAGGATAAGGGTGAAAGGGCCAGGATAAGGATGACAGGGCAAGGCCAGGGGTGACAGGGACATGACAGAACACAGGGCATGGGAGAGATTGGTAATAGGGACAAAACAATGGTGACAGACTGATGTGTCTTACCGGAGTCACTGCTGCTGGCTGCTGCTGTTCCACTCCAACCTGTTGGGATCTGCTGCTGGTGGAGACTTGGCATGGCTGACTCTCTTAGGCTGGAGTCCTGCTTCCTCTGCCCGTCCACATCCCTCCCCCCCTCCTCAGTCACACACCGCAGACCTCGCGCAGCTGCCGGGCACTGTGGTAAGGGGAGACTGGAAGTGGCTGGTTAGCCCCGAGGAGACGCTGCGGCTGGAGGGAGGAGGGGGTCATAGCATGCACGCGGCGCGGACCTCGCGGCTGCTGGGCACTGTGATAAGGAGAGACTGGGAGTGACTGGTTAGCTCCCAGGAGACGCTGCGGCTGGAGGGAGGAGGGGGTCGGAGCCTGCAAGCAGCTCGGACTTCTGCAGCGCTACCCGCCGGCTAAAGTGTGTGAAGAAGCTGGGCGCACCTCACTGCGGGTGGCAGCGCTGCTGCTAGTGGTGGGGTTGCCGGGGCTGGAGATAACAGAGGCAGTACGGAACCTGCACAGAGGCAGGTGCCCCACAAAACTGCAGCTAAGAAGCGTGGAGTGTGCCAGAAAGTGATGCTCCTCCGCGCCAGAGAGACCCTGCTGAGTATGCTGATGTGGGGGGTCAAGCACACAGTGAGCCGGTGCCCATCTGTCTGTACGGCATACCCCCTCACACACCCCCATACCTCCCAACTGTCCTGATTTTCGCGGGACAGTCCCATTTTTTGGGGTCTGTCCCGCTGTCCCACCCTCGGGTCGCAGTGTCCCGCGGTGGGGGGGGGGCAGTTGGAAAGCTCCTGTACTCGCTGTTCTGCTTAGCAGTGCAGCGGTGAATAGTGGAGACAGAGGGAGAGTGGGCATCAGGGGGTACGGATTAAGGGGGGGTTCCAGCAGCAGAGCCGGATTAAGGGGGGGGCAGGGGGTACGTACCGTTGGCCCCACAGTTTTAGGGGGCCCCCCAGCTTGAGTAGCTCTGTACCAGCTCAGAAGCTTCCCCGTCCTGCCAGCAACAGCGCCAGCATTGTGCTACAGTCAGCACACGCTGCTGCGTATTGGCAGGTCTGTGGTGTTGCAGGGAGGCAGCAGTCTCCCTGCTTTCTTCTTCCTGTGTGGGTGTGTAGGGGGGAGTGACCACCTCCTCAGGATTTAGCCCAAGCTGAGGGGCCAAAATTCCATTAAAAAAAAATCCCGGAATTTGCATAAGGGGGCGTGGCCTCACGTCCTGCGATTAGGCCATGCCCCCAACCCCACAGCAGGCACAGCAATGAGATAGGGCTCCCCTGTCTCAAGTGCCCTGGGCCCCCCGGACTCATAATCAGCCCCTGGGGGCATGCCAGCAGCTCACAGAGCGCTGGGCATGCCCCCTCTCTGACGAAAACAGGGGGCCCTCCCGTGAAGCCACGCACCCTTCGTTGGTCACGCCCCCTTTTCGACGCATGTGTGTCCCTCCTTCTGCCTGAAGAAAGCTCCTGAAGAAAGCTGGGAGGTATGCACCCCTGCCTGTGCCATGCCCATACTATCTGCTTCTGCTCCTAGTCTCCTATAGATTTGGCCAGATCTGTGACTCATTTGACTAACTCCGCCCAGTATTGTGACTCCGCCCAGCGTTAGCAAATGAGTCACAAAGTCACAGATCTGGGCTATTATATAGGAGATATATATATATATATATATATATATATATATATATAAAATAAATATATATATATATATATATATATATATATATATATAAAATAAATATATATATATATATATATATATATATATATATATATATATAAAATATATATATCTCCAACACTGCCGGCACTCATCCAATAGAAGCAGCTGGTCCTGGTACCTGAATAATAGCAATGTTCCATTGGATATATATTTTATTTATTCACATATATATATATATATATATATTTATTTATTTATTTTTTTCTTCGGGTGGCCATGTCCTCTCCTCACTTCCTCGGGCATGTTGGAAATATGTGTGTACATGCGGTGATATGGCAGAGTAATGTACTCACCAATGGAATGTATTTATTAGTGGTCCAGTTAGCAGTCCAGTGGCTTAAACGGCGGAGAGCTTGGCCCCAGAGAGTAGAGGGAGATTGTGGCCAACTGAAGGAGAAGAGAATTGGAATCGGCTGACTGCTCAGCCCGAGGAGCAGACAAGGTGGAAGGTAAAGGTATGAGTCATGGAGGGAGATCAACTTTATTACCCGCTATACACCCCAGATCTGCCACTGGTCCTGAGTCTGATTTTCAAGGTTATTAGAGTGGAGGCCTCTTGAACTTTGTGAGAAAGTGAGTTCCAGAGAAGCAAAGCTTTAAGATCAATTCAGAAGTTTAATATGACTCTGGAGAGACAAGTAATCCAATGAATTTCTGGAGACTCTCTTGCTGTTAAGTGTAAAATACTATAGCTTTGATTATAATACTAATAACCTTTAAGAGAGTGACTAGGTGTAAGTTCTCTTGAAACTATAAACTCAATTAAGGTTCACAGGGAAAAGTAAAAAATCATATTTTAATGTATGAACCAAGCAACACCCAGGGTCATTGAATGGAATGGACCACTGGATTGGTAAGATGCCATGCCATGACACTATTAACATTTATTGTCAGCAATCATTGAAATGTCACTAAAGCTATGTAGTGCATTCTGATGTAAGGAATAGGGACAAGTCCTCTGGCATAATTGTAGTGTGTTTAAATTTCCTATTGTCTTTTGTATTTCACCATAGCAGCAATATATATGGGAAAGAGATTGTCAATTGTGGAACAGCTGGCAAGAATATTGGCATAATAATTAAAACTTTCAACTCAAAATTAGTCTAATTACTACATAGTAACTGCAGCATGGATCTGGAATAAAACCATCCTATTAAAGTTATCAAGCTGCCTGCTGAAATAACTATTTCTGTACTGTAGATTTCATATTTGCAGTATGTACTGCAGACTACACACTTCCTATTCATTCTTATTAGTTTTATTACCGTTCTCATTTACTAGACTGTTAAAGCAAAATAATTAAGGTTTTGTGATAGATGAATATATCAACCTAATATGTAGAAGTAGCGAAGAAGGAAATTGTGTAACCGTATTCCTCAAGTGGTAATTAGTTCTAAACAGTAAAAGCACTGATTCTAAGTGCTATTGCTATCATTATTTCTAATGATGGCCGCATATAGTATATGCTTGCTCATGCACAGCAGGAGATACAGTAGTTCTCATAGAGATGCTGTGTATATTATAAGTTCCCTCAGTATCCTGTACATAGCTAATAACTAGAGATGAGTAGAATTGTAGGAATAATTCGGGCAAATTGAACTTTGCGGCAGGACTTTTTTTAAATGAAGCAAAACTCCAGCTGTACAATTGTATAGATCCAGTATATGCTTTGGAATTGTACTGAATGGCCATTTCACATTGTATTTGTAAATAAGCATTTTGCTCAATTATTAGTCTATAAATAAAACTGGGACAACAACAGTCATTTTACTTTGAGAATGTAGATAGTCAGAATGTCATGTAGACACTGATGAAATGTCGACATGTAAGAAAGTCAACATATTGTCCCTGTGGCCCATGGTGACTTATCTGCACCTGACAGCGGCAGGGGCTCCAGCGCGTCTTCAGGTCCTGAGGGTCATGTTACTACCAGATTAGACCTGTGATCCTCCAGCATTTCAGTAAGTATTCTCCCCCCTATCGCTAATGCTAATCTCTACCTTTAATCCTCCCTCTAGTGCAGAGGTTCCCAAGCAAGGTCCTTAAGGCACACTTCAGGTTTTAAGGATATTCATGACTGAGCACATATGGTTAAATCAAATTGATTAAGGTACTAATAGGGGAATTTATTTACTAAGCCTTAGATGGAGGTAAGCGAACGGAGATAAAGTACCAGCCAATCAGCTCGTAACTGCCATGTCACTGTCAGGCTGGGTTTGAAAAATGACAGGAGCTGACTGGCTGATACCTCCGTCCACTTTAACTCCATCCAAAGTGACAATGCTAAATTCTTTGTCGTATAAACAACCCTTTATGAAGCTAAGAACACTGTACGCTGTTTACTTAAGAAGTACCGTAATGGTACGCTATTGGCGTAGCGATCGCTCAGCCGTAGGCGAGACGCTCAAGCGTCACGTTCGCTCACGGCCCAGTGATCACAGAACACGTTATTGGTTATGTCTAGGGGAATGAATCGCTATGGCGTAGCATACGCTCGAGACCACGAGGAGGTCACCAGCGATGCAGACGCTCACAACACTATACCTTTATGTTAAAACCTTATACCAATGAAATACACTGAATACCTTAATGTGAGTACAGGGTGTAAATGCAACCTTGTGTAACCTGACTAACTACAAAGCTGCTTGAGCGTCACCGACGCTCAAGTGAACACTTAACACTATAGAAAATGCACAGATACTGGTTTAGGTTCCAAAGCCTATTAACTGTATTATATCTAATATACTTGTAAAAGGGGATAACAGTACAAATGATACACTACAATATAACAGAGACTTCCTAACCACAGAACTAAACAATAAATACAAAAAGACAATACTACACTGACCTAAATGCAATACAGTACAATACTATAATACTATGAGAGATATAAGAGAAAAGAGGAGAGAGAGAGATAGAGAGAGAGAGAGAAATTGGCTCACAGAAAGACAATGATTACGGAGAGAAACTTACGCACAAAGGGTATGATCGCCTGCGCCTCGATATCCAGCTCCCGGCTATCAGCAGATAACCGTTGATGAGAGAGTGAGAGCTGGATGTGGTCGGCCTGCCTATTTATGCCCCACACACAATGCAATCTCCTGGTCCTACAATCCCATTGTCCATTGGCCGAAGGAATTCGGCCCTGCATCATAACAAAAGGTCATAGGGTGATTCATACAGGTGGGCTGTGACGATTTCCAACAGCTCAGGTGGGTGGGAAACTGGGTTTCCCGCCGCATACCTGAGTATGTGTAAATAATAGAAATGGACATAAACTTCTTATGTCCATAACTATTCGCACGAGCGATTAATACGCTCCAAACCAACACCGGAATATTGCTAATTAAATACTCTTCCGATGGGTACCAAACACTGCTGTATGATTCCTGTTAGACCCTTCGTACGATACAAAGAGGGATTCCTCAGCTCTGGGACATTGTATTTTAACCAAACTTTCAGAATCTATCAAAGGGACCATGATCTATAAACTACATTAATTGTGAAAATATGTAACGAATGAGTCGCACGCTACGACCACATAAACTCTACCGTAAATACGCATACCGCGCCTGCGTGTGCACGCTATTGCGGGTATGCGCTTCCACGGGAGAGCGTACGCACGCGCAGCGCGGACCAGTGTGCGGTGCAAATATGGCAACGTGCATTGGGACATTTTTCTGACTTTGACAGTCCACCCTTTGGCAGTCAATAATAACTGCCACAAAACATTTAAGGAGAAAAATGTAAGTCAGGGGTTAATTGATTTCCATGGTTGGGTAGGGGAGAAGAGTGGAGTAGGTGTGAAGAGGGTATGACCTAGTGAGAAAGTAGAAGCATGTGTGTATGAGTCCATGTTTGGATGGTCATGTATCATCGTGCCGTACGTGTGGTAAATCAAGCTTCGAGGTATTGCGAAGTATACATTTGAATTCCTTCTTGTCCTGTGGTACAGGTCTGTGGATGGGCTGTCAAACTCTACCGAGCTCATTTCGGCTGTGGTTGTAACAAAATGGGGATGCACATTTTAGTTGATGATACATGAATGGGGGAGGTATGTGGTTGCTGCTATCTGTGCCTGTATTCCCTATCGTCTATGTGTGTCGTTACCTGGGGGTTGCAGAGATGAAGATAAAGAACACTTACGAAAAATGCAATGATATTCTATGTCAGGGAAATGTACATCTGTCGTCGAAGTTGTTTTCGGTATCTGTTGAGAGTCGTCTTCTTTGCGCTGTATTGCTCCTTGGGCATGAGCAAATAGCTTTGTCTGAGCCATCAGATTTACAAAAAATGTTGGGCTAGCGTGAGTTTAAAAGTACTAGGGAAACTGGGGATCCATGGCAAAGTTCATCAAGTGTCCATATTTAAAGTTGTCAAATCTTCTTCTTTGGTCAATCCGTTGTCTGTATACATCTCGTCTCGTCAGCTTCCTCGTCCAAGGGGGTCTTTGTATCTTGGAGAAAAGCAGAAAAACAGGTGAAAGAAACGGACCGCATAATCGCATTTTCATCACATTCTGGTTTCTATCATTGGGTCATAAATCAAATCCAGGTTAATTACGGTTTCCTCACTCCTCAAGCTCATCACTTTTGTACTTTGTTTGCACCTCATTAAAGCCTGCCCGCATCTAAATATCAATCCAATCGATATAACGACACCCAAGATACATAGTAGAAACTTTCCAACATCCATTATGACTCCTTGAGCCCAGTCTCCTAAACCGGAGAACCAATTTCGCGGGTTCAACCATGACACCCAACCAGTCAGCTCATTACCTACAGCAGCAAGGGTGAGATTGTGTTTTCGACGAAATTCCCACTTTAATTGCAGAATATCGTCCATCTTTTGGTCTATGACCTCTACCGGATCCTCGGTGCTATTTGTGATATACGTGCAACACTTTATGCCGTACTGTGTTGCCAATGTAACACAATATCCGCCTGTTACTGCTGTAAGATAATTAAGAACCATCCTATGCTGAACTAGTTCTGTTTTGTAAGCTTGAAGTTCTCTTCCAGTGTATCTAAACGTGTCATCATACATTTCAGTGATATTATCTAACAAATTGGCGAGTGCGGAAATGTATCTATAATTCATCACACCTCGAGCGGTGCGAGTGAAATCTAACGCTACCAGAACCTGAATCCCGGTGGATTCATGGATAAGATCAGAGGCCGGATGCTCTAACCTTTCTGACAGTTGTCTTTTAACTCGGTGCTCGTAATGAGTGTGAGTATAAGGAGCTTGGGCACCACGGTGTATGTCCTTCATTTTGTCATGTGTAACAGTCATCACTTCAGGCAATACTTTTCCAATATAACACAATCCTTCAGAGTTTGGGGCAAGCCACTTGTACGCCTTTCTCCCGCATATGAAATATGCATCATCGGGGAGAACATATGGGACGGAGAAGGACATGACCATGTTACAAACCTTCCAGGTGAAATCTCCTGACCCTAATTCTTCCATCTGCCTAATGCACGTATCGGTTTGTACGATATGTGCACAGTATCCTGGTGATACCTCTCCAACTCTAGTAATCCTATTTCCTAAGGTATATCGATACCGGAAAGATTTTCCTCTACTGGCTATGTGGCGTACGAGCTCTGTATCTGTAGGCATTCTATCTGCTCTGTGTGAGAAGGTCATGGTAAGGTTGCTCCATGACACTTCCCAATTTCCCGGTTTTCTGGGATTGGAGATGTTAAAACATATGAGGGACCTATCCACATGGTATTGGTGGAGCTTCAAACTAGGAGGGCTGGAGATGTTAAACCTCCGATCCACCGGTCTCCCACCACTTAGCTCAAGTACCTCCCCTAACGTTAAAGGAAATGGTACTAGCCCTGATTTACTGTGACCCTGAGGTACTTGAGAGCATACCCAACAATCTGTTTGGTTTAACACGTTACCCACTAGAGAGTGATAGTCACTCAATGGATGCCGGTCCATATGGATATTAAAACTAGATTGGCATTTCTTTATGCATCCATCTTCAACCAGATTATCACAGAGCCTACAGATACAATTTTCTTCAGCTAACAATCCATCACAATTTCTTCTATCGGATCGTTTTCTGATACTCGCCTTTGCTTGTTGGTTTGGTTGATCTTGGAAAACTACGCCTCCATCATCATAATCGGAACCCATTCCAGAACCTCTTTCGACCTCTATGGTACTCTCGCCGGAACAGACTGCTCTGGTCAACATCATGGTTAACATCAAAATCCGGATCACAGTCTCTTGGGGCAAGTCCATCTTTGAGGAGGAAATAGAGAAGAATGAGAAGGGGGAAAAAGAAATTTTAAGGGAGAGGGGATGGGAAGTGGAGAAAACAATAAAAGGGAGAGGGGAGTCGACAGCTGCTTTCGGTCTTCAAGGCTCAGGTGCCGCCTCAGTCCTCCTGGAACAGACACTCTAGTGATACAACCTCTACCGTCTGTTCCTTATCACGGGACTTCTCTGGATCAGCAACCTTTTTGCAGTGGGATGAATGGACCCAAGTCTCTCTCTCAGCAACCTTCAATGCTGTGGTGCTAGTCAATAAGACCTGGTATGGTCCTTCCCATCTATCAATAAGACAACCTGAGCGTAGAAAATTTTGTATCATTACATAATCCCCAGGTTCAATGTCATGACAATTACTATCTGGTAAATCAGGAATCACCAACTTCAGATTATCATTTTGATTCCTCAACTGTTTACTCATGTTAATCAAGTACTTTACAGTTACTTCATTGTTACATTTCAAATCATCCTGAGGGTTAATCATGACATGCGGTTGTCGACCAAACAAGATTTCAAAAGGAGACAGATTAAGAGGGGACCTGGGAGTGGTTCTGATGCTATACAAAACAATGGGTAAAGCTTCTGGCCACGTCAATCCTGTCTCTGCCATTACTTTACTCAATTTATTTTTAATAGTGCTGTTCACTCTTTCGACCTTCGCACTCGCCTGTGGACGGTACGGAGTGTGCAGCTTGCTATCAATTCCCATCAACTTACACATTCCTTGAAAGACATCACCTGTAAAATGGGTACCCCTATCACTTTCAATGATTCTAGGGATACCATATCTACATACAAATTCCTGCACAATTTTCTTAGCTGTAAACATAGCGGTATTTGTAGCTGCTGGAAAAGCTTCGACCCAATTCGAGAAAACATCTATACAAACAAGTACATATTTCAAATTTCTACATGGGGGTAATTGAATGAAGTCAATTTGTATTACTTGGAAAGGGCCGCCGGCAGGTGGGATATGGGATGGTTCTGTAGGTATTGCCTTTCCAATATTCTTTCTCAGACAGGTGAGGCATGACATTGCTCTCTTACTCGCATGGGAGGAGAATCCTGGGGCGCACCAGTATGCTCTTACCAATTTGCACATCCCCTCCTTGCCTAGATGAGTCAGCCCGTGAGCTGCTTCAGCCAGACATGGAAGGTATGCCCTGGGGGCCACTGGTTTACCATGTCCATCCGTCCAGAGCCCTGAGGACTCCTGGCCATATCCCTTTGCCTTCCAGACTGCTCTTTCCTGTGTGGAACACAAATTCTGCATCTCACACAACTTCTGTGTGTTGATGGTATTAAATACCATCAACTGTGTGGTGTCTGTCCGTGTGGGGGTAGCAGCTGCAAGCTTTGCGGCTTCGTCTGCTCGGCTGTTACCAAGTGACACTGGGTCTTGACTATATGTATGTGCTTTACATTTGATAACAGCCACTCTGTCGGGTTCCTGTATCGCTGTTAGAAGCCTTTTTATGTGAGCTGCATGCGCTATCGGTGTACCAGCCGCCGTCATGAAATTTCTGAGCCGCCATAGGGCTCCGAAATCATGGACTACCCCGAAGGCGTATCTAGAATCGGTGTAGATATTGGCTGATTTGCCCTTAGCCAATTCACATGCTCTGGTTAGGGCGACCAGTTCAGCAACCTGGGCTGAGTGAGGTGGGCCTAGCGGTTCCGCTTCTATGGTGTCTTGGTCATCTACGACTGCGTATCCAGTACACAAGTCTCCCGAGTCTGACTGTCTGTGACAACTACCGTCCGTGTAGAACGTGAGTTCTGCATCTTCTAGTGGATTGTCACTGATGTCAGGCCTTGCGGTAAAATTTTGGGTCAAATATTCCATACAATCATGTGTATCTTCCTTTGCATTAAATCCTCCTTCCCCATCACTCTCACCTTCCACCCTTTGTGTCTGACCAGGCACACCTGGGAGAAATGTTGCAGGGTTTAATGCACTGCATCTCCTTATGGTGATGTTTACGGGGGCCATTAATGCCAATTCCCATCTTGTAAACCTTGCTGATGAGACGTGTCTGGTTTGGGCAGAATTCAATAAGGCAGATACCGCATGCGGTGTATGGATTGTGAGGTTGTGGCCTAGCACGACATCTTCGCTTTTTGTCACTAGCAATGCTATCGCCGCAACGCTACGCAAGCATGTGGGGAGGGATCGCGCTACCGTGTCTAGCTGAGCGCTGTAGTATGCAATTGGCCTGCTGGCATCACCGTGTTTTTGTGTTAGTACACCTGCTGCGCACCCAGCACTTTCTGTTCCGTATAGTTCAAAGGGTTTCCCATAGTCTGGCATACCTAGTGCTGGTGCCTGCGTTAGGCACTGTTTGAGTCTCTCAAATGCTGTTTCGGATTCGTCTGTATGCGAAATCCGATCAGGTTTGTTTGAAGAGACCATTTCCTGCAAAGGTAGCGCCAATATGGAAAACCCTGGGATCCAATTACGGCAATACCCACACATTCCTAAAAACGTCCTGATCTGTTGCTGGGTTTGTGGCAGTGTCATGTCTCTAATGGCTTGGATTCTATCAGCGGTCAGGTGTCTCAGTCCTTGTGTTAGACAGTGTCCCAAGTATTTTACCTTAGCTTGGCATAATTGCAACTTGTCTTTGGAGACCTTGTGACCTGTGTCTGAAAGATGAAACAGGAGCTGTTTCGTATCCTTCAGGGATGCCTCCAATGAATCAGAACACAGTAGTAGATCATCCACGTACTGTATCAACACTGATCCACTTTCCGGTTGGAAAGACTGTAAACAATCATGCAAAGCCTGAGAAAATATACTTGGACTATCTATGAAACCTTGGGGTAACCGAGTCCACGTGTATTGGACTCCTCTGTATGTGAATGCAAACAAATATTGGCTGTCAGGGTGCAGAGGTACCGAAAAGAAAGCGGAGCAGAGGTCAATAACAGTGAAAAATTTGGCAGTGGGAGGAATTTGCATTAGGATGACAGCTGGATTAGGCACTACGGGGAACTGACTCTCAACTATTTTGTTAATCCCCCTTAGATCCTGCACTAGTCTGTAACCCCTCCCCCCACTCTTTTTAACAGGGAAGATGGGACTATTTGCTGTGCTGGACGTTTTTACTAGAATGCCCTGTTGTAGCAAGCGCTCTATTACGGGAAAAACTCCTAACTCCACCTCTGGCTTCAGAGGATACTGTGGGATTTTTGGAGCTATCCTACCATCTTTTACTTGCACAACTACTGGAGCTACATTTGCCATTAATCCAGTGTCCTGTCCATCTTTTGTCCAAAGTGACTCTGGTATCTGAGATGTCATCTCTTCTACTTGGGATGGATTCCTATTTGTCATAATGGAATGTGACATTAATTTTGATGGGGAGTCTAACATGTCTCGTACTTCCTGAGCGTGATTCTCAGGGATGTCCAAGAATACACCTTCAGGAGTACAATAAATGACGCAACCCATTTTACATAGTAAGTCTCTTCCCAGGAGATTAGTTGGTGCAGATGCAGCCAGCAAAAAGGAATGCTTGGTATGCAAAGGCCCTATTGTAATCTCGGCTGGTTTGCTAACAGGGTAGTGCTGGACTACTCCTGTTACTCCCATGGCTGGAATTGTCCTACCAGTGGTTCTCATGCCCACTGTCGAATTTATCACTGACTTGGCCGCCCCTGTGTCTACAAGAAAGTTTAAAGTTTTACCAGCTACATTGATTGCAATCTCTGGTTCGCTTCCAAGACTGGCAATCAACTTAACTGGCTGCAGATTACAGGTATGGCCACACCCCTATTGGGTATGCTGACCTCCCTGAATCCCATTGGCAGCAACTACTTGTGGGGGAGTTAGCTGGGAACTACCAGAGGCATGCCAATCTCTGTTCGGGGGATATCTTTTTGTTTCCCCTGTATGTGGCTCAAAACTCCGCCTCTGTGGACCCTGCTCCCAATGTCGTGTGTTGTGTTGTTGTCTAGGGGGTTGAAAAGATCTTTGTACATTCTTTGTTCTACATTCTCGTGCAAAGTGTCCCGGTCTGTTACAAGAAAAACATGTTATTACACTTGCCTTACCTACAGGATTCGGTGGTACATACGCAGGCTGCCTTGTGGTCAGCGCCTGTATACTTACGGACATCAACTTATCACTTTGCGACTCCCTGTGCCTAGTGATATTTCTGTCGTGATCAATAGCAGCCTCTCTCAAGGTGGACACTGACAGACCTCGCCAACATGGCTGCGTGGTCTGTACCCTAGCTTTTAATGTTTCTTTCAAACCATCCATCAGTACAGATACTGCTACTTCTCGATGGTTTGGGTTGGTCTTAATGTCTTCTATACCAGTGTACTTTGCCATTTCTAATAGTGCCCGGTGAAAATATTCTGTTGCCGTTTCGGACTCCTTTTGCTTAATGGAAAATATTTTATTCCATTTAACAACGGCAGGGAAATACTCTTTTAGCTGTAAATTTATCCTTTTTACATTATCCTTGTTGTACACGTCTGTAAGCGGTACATCTTTATCCAATGCACAATCAGCTAAAAATTGAGTTGCATCAACATTGGAAGGTAAACAAGCTCTTAGCAGTATCTGCCAATCCTTGTTGTTGGGTTCTACCGTGTTACCTAAATCCCTGATGTATTTTTGGCTAGCAACTAAATCCTTCCTGGGGTCAGGAAATTCGGACACTATTGTTCTTAATTCCATTCTGGAAAATGGAGTGTACATGGCAATGTTCCTTATGGGAGTGGCTCCAGACACATCTGTTTTTCCATTGGGAACTGCTATTACCCTTACAGGAGCAATTCTAACAGCCTCTTCCTGTGTAGATTCTACTGCTTGTTGTGGTACAATTGTTTCAGTGTAGTGCATGGTGCCGTACTTACCCGTTGACACGACCTCACCTATCCCTCCGCTAGGGGCTTTCACTAATCTCGTGGGTGTCGCTGTGCCTACAGTGGTCTCTGCTATGGTGGCTGCAAGAGAGAGAGCTGAAATTGTTGCTGAATCGTCTTCTTGATCACACTCCTGAGGAAGGTTCAAAACAGGGTACATCTTGCACGGGTTAATACTTGCATGAGTTATTTGGTTAACATCATTAACATTTACAGTGTTACTAAGAGTTTGTGTTTTACAACCCAGTGCGTTTCTCTCCGCAATCAACTTCTCTCCTGCAATGTATGGTGGGGGAGGAGCTGTGGCAATCAACTTCCTGACTGCCCCAGATCCTGCCGCCAGAGCCAAACCTCTCTGTATCTCACCTTCCTGGTGCGATAACTGTAAACAATCATGATGCTGAATTCGTCTCTTTGCTGATTTTACGAGACATATCCTCCTCCTTAAATTTTGTAACACTTCTGGACTGAAGCTACCTATTCTTGGGAATTTGTCCCTGTCTTGTACTGTCATTCTCTCCCATTCATCACATAAAACCTCTGTGTGACTACCGTATTTTTCACACATTACATATCGTGCCGACCCAACTGGTCGGTTCACAGAATCAACCTGAACCAGGGTTGATCGCCCCCTACCTGAGCAACTGGCCCCCATAGTCTGCAGGTGTTGCTTAGTCCTCCTTGGATCTCTGTATCAAGGTTTTCAGCAAGCCTTTACAGACAACCAAATTACTCCACAGTAGGCCGGCGGTGGCGGTTTACCGAGTACCCCACTCACTCGCCCACCTCGACCAATACGACCTGATCACACCGACGTGGTGCTGGCGTACTCGATACAGGGCCCCTATGGAACCTTCAGTTTACTGGAACATATGAGGGTTACCCGCAGGACACTTACTCTTTCCAGTAAAGGTGGGGTTGTTAGATAGTTCCTGAGTGACCAGCGAACTTCCCTTTAAAAATAAAAAATTACACAAATCACGTCAGAATGTACAAATAGCGTTTGTGACCACTTTACTCTAATGGTATTAGGTCAGATTACTAACTACTGCACACAATTACGTGCGGTCCAATCGTTCAGTACACGAGCACTACTTGTCATGTACTGAAAGACCAATGGAATCGATGTTTCCGGCCGCGATTCCTTCAGCAAGAGCTTATGGCCTATATGGGTTCTGCACCAACACCCCAGGCGTTGTGCCACTGGATTTTTATAGCGGACCTTTTACCTTACGACCTCCTGGTCTTGTTCCTTATGACCTCCTGGTCTTGTTACCTTATGACCTCCTGGTCTTGTTCCCTTATGACCTCCTGGTCTTGTTACCTTATGGTCCGCTATACTCTAATGCTCAAATATTATTTAACCAGGGATGCCTCCCTAGCCACCGTATATGTCACTTACACGTATGTCCCTTGACGAGTACCCGGCTTTCCTTTTGGTTCCACCTTAAAGTTATATAAACTTTTGTATACAAAACACACTCACTCAACACATGTACACTTTGTTTCTATATCTATTTCTGCGCAGAAATTGTCTTTAGGCCAAAAGTGTTACCAATTAGGAGCAGGATCTGTTAAACTAAATTTCAGATTTTTCCAAAAATAGATTTGCGTTATTTACCGCGTCGCGTTATCTACCGCTGTGCGTTAATTATCGCCTTTGCGTTACTTCACTTTATCACAACTTGAGCTACGTGGGCGTAACCGGACGCTACGTTGCGTAATGTACGCTGCGTGCGTCTGCCTTTGGATTGCGTACGCTAGTCTTTGTTAGCGACACGTGTACGCAATGCAAAGATCCACCGTAACACAATATATTTTTATCAATGTAAATGATCCCTGATCATCTACCGCAATCCACACTGACTGCCTTGTATCTCAGACAAACCGTGTGTTTGTTCTATACTTTAACTATTACCTCTACTATGAAATAACAGCAAATCTCTTTTTAGCACTTTCTATCAACTATAAAATTGGCAAACAGGAATAGTGATATACGAAAATGAAACAGAAATGCAGATATATGCGTGCGTACGCAAGACAAAAGAAAAATAAACAGTTTTAAAAAGACACAAGCGTTTTGTTCTTACTTCCGGTTACCGGGTTCCTTCAGCACTCTTTATCTAAGCGAAGCAGACGCTTATCCCGTCAGCAACTGCGAGACAACCTCCCACCCTTTGCTGGGGGATAATGTCTGCTGATCTACCTAGTGCAGATGTGAGAAGTATAGGACGAGTCCCCAATTGACAATGCTAAATTCTTTGTCGTATAAACAACCCTTTATGAAGCTAAGAACACTGTACGCTGTTTACTTAAGAAGTACCGTAATGGTACGCTATTGGCGTAGCGATCGCTCAGCCGTAGGCGAGACGCTCAAGCGTCACGTTCGCTCACGGCCCAGTGATCACAGAACACGTTATTGGTTATGTCTAGGGGAATGAATCGCTATGGCGTAGCATACGCTCGAGACCACGAGGAGGTCACCAGCGATGCAGACGCTCACAACACTATACCTTTATGTTAAAACCTTATACCAATGAAATACACTGAATACCTTAATGTGAGTACAGGGTGTAAATGCAACCTTGTGTAACCTGACTAACTACAAAGCTGCTTGAGCGTCACCGACGCTCAAGTGAACACTTAACACTATAGAAAATGCACAGATACTGGTTTAGGTTCCAAAGCCTATTAACTGTATTATATCTAATATACTTGTAAAAGGGGATAACAGTACAAATGATACACTACAATATAACAGAGACTTCCTAACCACAGAACTAAACAATAAATACAAAAAGACAATACTACACTGACCTAAATGCAATACAGTACAATACTATAATACTATGAGAGATATAAGAGAAAAGAGGAGAGAGAGAGATAGAGAGAGAGAGAGAAATTGGCTCACAGAAAGACAATGATTACGGAGAGAAACTTACGCACAAAGGGTATGATCGCCTGCGCCTCGATATCCAGCTCCCGGCTATCAGCAGATAACCGTTGATGAGAGAGTGAGAGCTGGATGTGGTCGGCCTGCCTATTTATGCCCCACACACAATGCAATCTCCTGGTCCTACAATCCCATTGTCCATTGGCCGAAGGAATTCGGCCCTGCATCATAACAAAAGGTCATAGGGTGATTCATACAGGTGGGCTGTGACGATTTCCAACAGCTCAGGTGGGTGGGAAACTGGGTTTCCCGCCGCATACCTGAGTATGTGTAAATAATAGAAATGGACATAAACTTCTTATGTCCATAACTATTCGCACGAGCGATTAATACGCTCCAAACCAACACCGGAATATTGCTAATTAAATACTCTTCCGATGGGTACCAAACACTGCTGTATGATTCCTGTTAGACCCTTCGTACGATACAAAGAGGGATTCCTCAGCTCTGGGACATTGTATTTTAACCAAACTTTCAGAATCTATCAAAGGGACCATGATCTATAAACTACATTAATTGTGAAAATATGTAACGAATGAGTCGCACGCTACGACCACATAAACTCTACCGTAAATACGCATACCGCGCCTGCGTGTGCACGCTATTGCGGGTATGCGCTTCCACGGGAGAGCGTACGCACGCGCAGCGCGGACCAGTGTGCGGTGCAAATATGGCAACGTGCATTGGGACATTTTTCTGACTTTGACAAAAGCTTAGTAAATAGACCCCTAAATCTTCTTCCACTTTACCTTCATCCAAGGTTTAGTAACTAGACCCCTAAATCTCATCCACTTTATTCCCATCCAATTCTTAGTAAATAGACCCCTAAATGACCTTGCTTGGGTATCCTTAAAAGCTGGACAGTTAGGGTGCCTTGAGGACTGCATTTTGGAACCTCTGCTGTAGTGCCTTACTCTCTCCTCCACCCCGCAGCCTTCCCTAGTAATCATCATCCCCTCAAAGCATAACCCTACTGTCTGCTGCCTAACCCTACTATCTGCAGCCTAACCCTACTGTCTGCAGCCTAACCTTAATGTCGAAATTTTGACAATGTTGACATTGTACATAACTATTTATTTATTAACAGTTTCTTATATAGCACAGCATATTCCACTGCGCATTACAACTGGACACAATGATAAGACAAAACTGGGTAATAACAAACAGTAAGAGGTAGGAAGGCCCTGCTCGCAAGTTTTTAATCTATGGGGAAATAGGAATTGATACACAAGGATAGGTGTTGACTATTACATAGTTGTCCACCAGATTGCAAAGGTTCTATGTGGGCTGCATGATATCACAACACAGTAATGAAGAACCCGGGTCAGGAGGAAGGGAAAGTAAAGAAAGAGAAAATATGATGAGGATATGTGTGGGCTGTACAGTGGTGATATAAACAGGAAAGCTTAGGAAGGTAATGTGAGTGGTTCTGGAATTTGATAAGCTTGTCTGAATAGGTGAGTTTTCAGGAAACGCTTGAAGGTTTAGAACTAGAGGAGAGTCTTATTGTACGTGGTAGGGCATTCCACAGAGTGGATGCAGCCCGAAGAAAGTCCTGCAATCGGCATGGGATAACTATCAACATTTAGAATGTCACCATTGTAAATGTTGGCCACATTTGGGATGGGACTGAGATTCCAATTGTAACAAAAGTCAGAGAGGGGAATTCCGCTGCAAAAACTTAAGGTTACATTTAATTAGAGAATTGTACTACAGTTTGTGGACAAAAAGTGGAATGAGATGAATATTCCACTAAACAGTTTTGGAAATGACACTTATCTCTACTAACAATTACACAGTGCCTTTTATTAGAGTGTAAAAGCAGCATAGTTAATAACAGAAAAGAACCTCCTGCCAGCCTGCTCTAAAATCTGTGTTTACGACTTCATTTGCTTTTTCATTAGTGTTTCTCTTCATAAAATATGTCCCCTAGATCATGACTGCAGCTAAAATACAGCTAAAATGTTCTTTGAGTAATCGTGATAAATACTAAAGGCACATACATACACAGCAAACACTATTAAGGCTTTATTTATTATGTAAGCATACTGTATGCCCTATCTTAAGTTAAAACAAGTGTTCACTGGAAAAAAATATGTGCTTCCTATTTATCAAGTGCTACTGCCATGCTGTTACTCTGGCTAATGCTATCTCATGGTGGCAACAGCAGGGTCTGTTCTTAGAAGATTAAAAGCATCTTTTCTCATAGGAGTGAATGTAAATTTATATATATATATATATATATATATATATATATATATATATATATATATATAGTCTGGCATAAATCCGGCACTCTGTTAGTCAATGGTTAATTGCCTGTGTGCCTTTGCTGGATGGTGTATACATACAATTGTTCAGAACAAGTTTTCTTCAGAACAGGCACGGCACTCCAGGACTTAGCAATGAAAAAAATACTTTATATCAACACATGAAAACAATGTGTATACATCACCAAGCACGAGCAATCTTTACAATGCTGCATTTCGGGCCCCGCAGGGTCCCTTCGTCAGGTACATGCAAGTGCTGAAAATGAATGAAACAACAGACATATACTAGGTGATGATAATAAACTTACCTAAGTAGCCTCCCCATGTCGGCGTATGCCACCTCCAGAGCGCGTGGAACTTCCGGTAAGCTGAGGGCGCCGTCCTGATGACATCATCAAGATGCTCAGTTGTCATGGCAACCCGGCTACGCCGTTCACTGTAGCGCCACTGTGGTCATCATAGCCTTACAGGGAGAAGCTGCTGAATCTAAATGCAAAAACTAAATTAAACACAACTACATAACTACAATCACATATATATCTACAGTATCTATGATTTATATATATATCGAGTAGCGCCAATCTAACGAGCGCTGTCGATAATATAGTAGTCAAGATGACTCAATTACTCCATCATAACCAAGAGATATGTATTTGGAAAGTAGTACTAGACTAAAACAAAAAGGAAGAAAAATATGTGTTATAGAAATATGAAAAGAGAGAAAGAAACAGCAGGGATGAAGAAAAGGAATACCAACAAAAGCAATATAAATATAAATATACATATACAGCCTATGTATAACAGTTAATTAGAACGTAGGGCATTCCAATTAATTTTTTCATTCAAGCCATGTGGTTGTAAACTATTAAGCTTCATGATCCATTTGGCTTCTAATCTATGTAATGTAAGGATTCTATCACCCCCCCCCCCCCCCCGATGAGGAGGGGGTACATGATCAATAAGTTGGTATTTAAGATCAGAAATGGTATGAGCTTGAGCACAAAAGTGTCGTGACACTGGTTGATCAATTGCTTTGCCACTCAAAGCTTGATTAATATTAGAGCGGTGTAATGCCATTCGTTCCCTCAAAGTGCGACTTGAAAGGCCTACGTATAAAAGTTGACAAGGACAAATAATGCAGTAAATGATAAAACGAGTGGTGCACGTCATCACATGCCTAAAAAGAAATTTCTTTTTGGTTACTGGGTGAATAAATTCTGATCCTGAAATCAAAGCAGTACATGTAGTACACGATGGACAGCGGTAACAACCAGGCTTCTTACTTGTCCCAAAAATACCAACATTGGGGGAATAATCAGTTATGTCCGTCTTGACTAGATAGTCTCGCAAGTTACGGCCACGTTTATAACTGGTCATACTTGTGTATTCTTGAAGCAGGCGAGTGATTTGTCTGATTTAACAATTGGCCATAAGGCCTTAGTTGCCCGTGGTATAATGGGACTGGCTGTAGAGTATCGTGTAGACCATATAAATCTGTCTTGCGCTGCCTTTGGGCGGTGTTGAAAAATAGCTTCTCTATTCATATCCATGATCTCTGATTTCGTGGATTCCAATTCATTGATATCATAACCCCTCTTGGCAAACTTATTTACCACAACCTGCAAGGCATTATCCCATAGGGAGTGTTCACTGGTGATTCTTGCCACTCGAAGCATTTGTGAACGGGGTAGACCTTTTTTAAGGGGGATTGGGTGATGGCTACTTGCATCTAATAATGAATTTCTATCTGTATGCTTATAAAATACAGTAGTTGATAACTTGCCCTCTCTCAAATGTACTGTTACATCTAAAAAATCAACATGGCTGGAGCTGCAAAGAAAAGTAAACTTGATCGGACCTGGAGTATCATTGATTTCATTCATCATCGTTTCAAATGATGCACCACTACCAGTCCATAAGACAAACAGATCGTCTATATATCTAATAAACCATAATATGTTTGGCCGATATCTTGGATTATCAAAGAATAATTGTTGTTCCTGTTGAAACATGAATACATTGGCGTAGGCCGGTGCCACGCAGTTTTTTTGTCACTTCTATTTTGATTCATCACTATTGATCTACAACAATTTAACATGGAGGAATCCAATGTGGAGAGATATGATGTGACTGCTTTTGCCAATTTGGGTTTAAATACGGATGAAACTATGAGTTTCAGCAAGGTGCAGGCTGAACGTATTTTATTTGCTGAGGACTGTGTACCTGAAGCGCTGGAGGATACTGTGGATGATCTGTATAAACAATTGTATAGACTCCGAAAACGTGAGACTGATTACTTATTGCATGGTTCAACTTTATCTGACTACTTTAGACAGAAAATGATTCCCCGTGGGTTTCGTGTGCGGAATGCTCCGACTATAGGGAGAACTAACCCCGATTTTTGCCGTCGGTGGATTTCAATACTTAATAAGTGCAGCTTTGACCTGATGCTCCTCGTCATTGAGGAGTCAGGCCGTGAGCTATCAGTGACCAGAGCCAAAATTGATACAATCAAGACCACCAAGACGGAAACATTATCCGATCCTGGATATGCCGCGATATGGGCCAAATTGACGCAACAAGTGGAGACTTACAGGCGTGACCTGTTGAAATTTAAAAATTCTAAATTACAAACGGTCCAAAATGATTATGAAGACCACCAGGTGTATCGTTGGCTAACTGGCACTGATTCCATGAAATCCTATAATAGAACATCAGGGAGATCTTTCCGTAAACCACGTGGGACACGTCAAGATAAAAGGCAATATACATCTAACAGTGACAGTGATTTTGTTTTGGTCGATTCCGATGATTCTATCTCAGCCCAACGCCCCCCTTTAGGAGCTACCACCAGGGCCAGAGCAGAAGCTGGCCCAAGCCAACAAGGAGGGGCAGACAAAACAAAAGGATCAACAAAAGCAACCAAAGCAAAGAAGACGACTTGATTTTTAATTTATCATCTCGACCCTTGACCAATATTGAGATGTCTGTACTCAATAAAGGACTTTCTTTTGTACCCACCAATTTCCATAACACATTTGAATGGCAAACCGATTTACATCAAATGAATCGCAAATTGAGATTAAAAGATTTTTTTCAATATCATAACAAGGATGAAGACAAAGTACCTAAACATAAGATCATACAGAAATATACCATGTCTACATTCGATCCTCCATCTTTGAATCCATCTCTCAAAACTTACAGTCGTCTTATGAATGATTCTGTGAACCGTTTTACAGCCACGCCAGGCAAAATACATCAAAATTTGACTTTTGAACAATGAGATGCCTTAAAGAAATTAAGTGAGGATACATCGATTACTATACGTCCGGCAGACAAAGGGGGCAGTGTGGTAATACAGGATAGATCTCAATATATCAATGAAGTGATGAGACAGTTGTCATGTACTACCACATATGTGAAACTGGATCGGGATCCTACAGAACAGTATCAGAAAGAACTATCTCAAATCCTGGAAACGGCAGTGATGAACAAACAGTTAGAGGCTAAGCTTAAAGTGGCATTGATTCCTAAACATCCTATCATCCCATGTCTTTACACACTGCCCAAGATTCATAAAAATTTGGAGAATCCGCCAGGACGTCCGATCGTCTCTGCGAGGGGATCCCTCTATCAACCAGTTGCTGAACTGCTAGATCTTCTCCTGCAACCACACATTATCAAACATAAAACGTATCTTAAAGATACCTCCACTTTTTTGGAAAAAATCTTGAAATTTCAAAATTTGCCCCCCGACACATTATTGTGTACCATGGATGTTTCCTCCTTATATACCTCAATCCCTCATGAAGCTGGTATTAAGGCCATGGAGTCATTCATTAATAATTTAGAAGAGGACTTTGATTTTGAAAAACCATTGTTCCTAATACTACTCAGGTTGATTCTTACTAGAAATTACTTTTTATTTAATGGCAATTTCTATCTCCAGTTAGCAGGCTGTGCCATGGGAAGTAGCGTGGCACCGGCCTACGCCAATGTATTCATGTTTCAACAGGAACAACAATTATTCTTTGATAATCCAAGATATCGGCAAAACATATTATGGTTTATTAGATATATAGACGATCTGTTTGTCTTATGGACTGGTAGTGGTGCATAATTTGAAACAATGATGAATGAAATCAATGATACTCCAGGTCCGATCAAGTTTACTTTTCTTTGCAGCTCCAGCCATGTTGATTTTTTAGATGTAATAGTACATTTGAGAGAGGGCAAGTTATCAACTACTGTATTTTATAAGCATACAGATAGAAATTCATTATTAGATGCAAGTAGCCATCACCCAATCCCCCTTAAAAAAGGTCTACCCCGTTCACTAATGCTTCGAGTGGCAATAATCACCAGTGAACACTCCCTATGGGATGATGCCTTGCAGGTTGTGGTAAATAAGTTTGCCAAGAGGGGTTATGATATCAATGAATTGGAATCCACGAAATCAGAGATCATGGATATGAATAGAGAAGCTATTTTTCAACACCGCCCCAAGGCAGCGCAAGACAGATTTATATGGTCTACACGATACTCTACAGCCAGTCCCATTATACCACGGGCAACTAAGGCCTTATGGCCAATTGTTAAATCAGACAAATCACTCGCCTGCTTCAAGAATACACAAGTGATGACCAGTTATAAACGTGGCCGTAACTTGCGAGACTATCTAGTCAAGACGGACATAACTGATTATTCCCCCAATGTTGGTATTTTTGGGACAAGTAAGAAGCCTGGTTGTTACCGCTGTCCATCGTGTACTACATGTACTGCTTTGATTTCAGGATCAGAATTTATTCACCCAGTAACCAAAAAGAAATTTCTTTTTAGGCATGTGATGACGTGCACCACTCGTTTTATCATTTACTGCATTATTTGTCCTTGTCAACTTTTATATGTAGGCCTTTCAAGTCGCACTTTGAGGGAACGAATGGCATTACACCGCTCTAATATTAATCAAGCTTTGAGTGGCAAAGCAATTGATCAACCAGTGTCACGACACTTTTGTGCTCAAGCTCATACCATTTCTGATCTTAAATACCAACTTATTGATCATGTACCCCCTCCTCATCGGGGGGGTGATAGAATCCTTACATTACATAGATTAGAAGCCAAATGGATCATGAAGCTTAATAGTTTACAACCACATGGCTTGAATGAAAAAAATAATTGGAATGCCCTACGTTCTAATTAACTGTTATACATAGGCTGTATATGTATATTTATATTTATATTGCTTTTGTTGGTATTCCTTTTCTTCATCCCTGCTGTTTCTTTCTCTCTTTTCATTTTTTTACCTTTTTATTTATTGATTCAGATATTATTCGAGTTATATACAGTCTGTTCATATTTCTATAACACATATTTTTCTTCCTTTTTGTTTTAGTCTAGTACTACTTTCCAAATACATATCTCTTGGTTATGATGGAGTAATTGAGTCATCTTGACTACTATATTATCGACAGCGCTCGTTAGATTGGCGCTACTCGATATATATATAAATCATAGATACTGTAGATATATATGTGATTGTAGTTATGTAGTTGTGTTTAATTTAGTTTTTGCATTTAGATTCAGCAGCTTCTCCCTGTAAGGCTATGATGACCACAGTGGCGCTACAGTGAACGGCGTAGCCGGGTTGCCATGACAACTGAGCATCTTGATGATGTCATCAGGACGGTGCCCTCAGCTTACCGGAAGTTCCACGCGCTCTGGAGGTGGCATACGCCGACATGGGGAGGCTACTTAGGTAAGTTTATTATCATCACCTAGTATATGTCTGTTGTTTCATTCATTTTCAGCACTTGCATGTACCTGACGAAGGGACCCTGCGGGGCCCGAAATGCAGCATTGTAAAGATTGCTCGTGCTTGGTGATGTATACACATTGTTTTCATGTGTTGATATAAAGTATTTTTTTCATTGCTAAGTCCTGGAGTGCCGTGCCTGTTCTGAAGAAAACTTGTTCTGAACAATTGTATATATATATATATATATATATATATATTTATATATATATATATTTATATATATATACACACACACACACACACACACACACACACACACACACACACACACACACAGTGCATCCATAAAGTTTTCACAGCACTTCACTTTCTCCGCATTTTGTTATGTTACAGCCTTATTCCAAAATGAAATAAATTAATTTTTTTCCTTCATAATTCTACACACAATACCCCAAAATGACAACGTAAAAAAAGTTTTTTTGAGATTTTTGCTAATTTATTAAAAACAAAAACGATGAAATCACATGTACATAAGTATTAACAGCCTTTGCCATGAAGCTCAAAATTGAGCTCAAGTGCATCCTATTTACACTGATCATCCTTGAAATGTTCCTACAGCTTAATTGGAATCCACCTGTGATAAATTCAGTTGATTGGACATGATTTGAAAAGGCACACACCTGTCTATATAAGGTCCCTGCAAATCCTTTAATCTTTCTAGCTGTGTATTGTCACCTTGGTAATGGGGAGCACTGGGATATGTCCTATACTGATGACGTCATCCACTTGCGCTGGCTGGCCGGGTCTCCTGTCCCGCTTCCGGAAGCGGCACTTGTCACTGGGGATTGCACCTTTATAAGGTAAAGGGCCTTACACATTGGCCGATCTGCCGCCGAGCTGCCTAATGGCGGATACGGGCGACCCGGCGGCGGGGGGGGGGGAAGTGACGGGGGGAGTGAAGTATCTTCACTCCCCCCGTCACCCGGCTCCGTAGCAGTGCAGGCAAATATGGACGAGATCATCCATATTGACCTGCATGCACAGCCGACGGGGAATCAGCGATGAACGAGCGCGGGGCCGCACATCGTTCATCGCTTGTGCCTCCACAATCAAAGATATGAATGGTATCTCGTTCATTAATGAACGAGATCGTTCATATCTTTGTGTGATGTCAGCCAGTGTGTAGGGCCTATTAAATTTGTCTTATTCTCATTTGACCTAACAAACAGGCACTGAAACGTTGCCGCACTGATGCACCTGTGAGAGTCTTTTTAATAAACTGCCTGGAAAGCAGCACATTTGACCTGTATATTGCACCGTAATGCAATGAAGAGAGCCAGACCACCCTGCTACTGTGTATATATATATATATATATATATATATATATATATAAGTGATGTGCACCGGAAATTTTTCGGGTTTTGTGTTTTGGTTTTGGATTCGGTTCCGCGGTCGTGTTTTGGATTCGGACGCGTTTTGGCAAAACCTCCCTGAAAATTTTTTGTTGGATTCGGTTGTGTTTTGGATTCGGGTGTTTTATTTACAAAAAACCATCAAAAACAGCTTAAATCATAGAATTTGGGGGTCATTTTGATCCCATAGTATTATTAACCTCAATAACCATAATTTCCACTAATTTCCAGCCTATTCTGAACACCTCACACCTCACAATATTATTTTTAGTCCTAAAATTTGCACCGAGGTCGCTGGATGGCTAAGCTAAGCGACCCAAGTGGCCGACACAAATACCTGGCCCATCTAGGAGTGGCACTGCAGTGTCAGACAGGATGGCAGATTTAAAAAATAGTCCCCAAACAGCACATGGTGCAAAGAAAAAAAGAGGTGCACTGAGGTAGCTGTGTGACTAAGCTAAGCGACCCAAGTGGCCGACACAAACACCTGGCCCATCTAGGAGTGGCACTGCAGTGTCAGACAGGATGGCAGATTTAAAAAATAGTCCCCAAACAGCACATGGTGCAAAGAAAAAAAGAGGTGCACCAAGGTCGCTGAATGGCTAAGCTAAGCGACCCAAGTGGCCAACACAACCACCTGGCCCATCTAGGAGTGGCACTGCAGTGTCAGACAGGATGGCAAATTTAAAAAATAGTCCCCAAACAGCACATGATGCAAAGAAAAAAAGAGGTGCAATGAGGTAGCTGTGTGACTAAGCTAAGCGACCCAAGTGGCCGACACAAACACCTGGCCCATCTAGGAGTAGCACTGCAGTGTCAGACAGGATGGCAGATTTAAAAAATAGTCCCCAAACAGCACATGATGCAAAGAAAAAAAGAGGTGCAATGAGGTAGCTGTGTGCCTTAGCTAAGCGACCCAAGTGGCCGACACAAACACCTGGCCCATCTAGGAGTAGCACTGCAGTATCAGACAGGATGGCAGATTTAAAAAATAGTCCCCAAACAGCACATGATGCAAAGAAAAAAAGAGGTGCAATGAGGTAGCTGTGTGCCTTAGCTAAGCGACCCAAGTGGCCGACACAAACACCTGGCCCATCTAGGAGTGGCACTGCAGTTTTCTAGCGAGAGTATGAGTGCTTCCATCCTCATGTGAATCTGAACCACTAGCCATGAACATAGGCCAGGGTCTAAGCCGTTCCTTGCCACTCCGTGTCGTAAATGGCATATTGGCAAGTTTACGCTTATCATCAGAAGCTTTTAATTTAGATTTTTGGGTCATTTTACTGAACTTTTGTAGTATACTTGACGACACAGAGGTAGAGCAGTGGACTACTGTACCGTACTGCTATATATATACTGGTGGTCAGCAGAATTCTGCACTGTCCTCCTACTATATACTGCGCACAACTAAAATGCAGCACAGGTATGGATGCATAGTATACTTGACGACACAGAGGTAGAGCAGTGGACTACTGTACCGTACTGCTATATATATACTGGTGGTCAGCAAAATTCTGCACTGTCCTCCTACTATATACTACAATGCAGCACAGATATGGAGCATTTTTTAGGCAGAGAACGTAGATATTTTCAGCACACTGAGCACAGATATTTGCAGCACACTGAACAAAGAAACTGAGAGAACGCAGCCACGTCCTCTCGCTATCATCTCCAAAGCACGAGTGAAAATGGCGGCGACGCGCGGCTCCTTATATAGAATACGAATCTTGCGAGAATCCGACAGCAGGATGATGACGTTTGAGCGCGCTCGGGTTAGCCGAGCAAGGCGGGAACATTCGAGTCTGCCTCGGAACCGTGTAAAATGGGTGAAGTTCGGGGGGGTTCGGATCCCGAGGAACCGAACCCGCTCATCACTAATAAATATATATATATATATAGATATATATATATAGATATAAATAAATAAATACAGTATATACAATATATATTAGAGGGCACTCAATTTAAAGGTATATATAAATTTCTTTACACTAAGAAATTTTGCCCTTTTAGGCTACCAAAGATTAGTTGTATTAAATTTCAATACTTGATGTTAATCCATATGGAATATCAATCTGCTGGTAGAGATTTTTCAAAACTGATGTGGATGATGTTTAAGAAATCCTACGCGTTTCGTCCCAAGGACTTCATCAGGGATTATATCAATTGAAGAAAAAATATTCTCAACAAGGATTTTTCAACAAGTATTTTAGGTTTTTACAAGATGACGGATGTTCAAAATGTGGCTCAATCAACAGACGTAAAAAATTCAAGTTTTGTTCTGTGGTTTATTGTATTTATCCACAGTAATTGCAGGTAAAACAGCAGCTAGCTACCCTCCACATGTACTTCCATCCAGAGATCCAACAGATGTTTGTTGTGTTTTTCCTGTGCATCGTAAAAATGCTTAGTTCAAAAGTAGAACAAATGTGTTAATTGAAAATTTGTAGTTAAATTGAACAAATGTCCACCGAATCTTTCTGTATGTTAAACCAGGCTTACAGAGCAGATTGTGCATGTGTATTTAAGTGTCACAAAATATTTAGTGATGGTCATGAGGATGTTGAAGATGATAAACACCCCGGAAGGCCTTGCACATCAAAAACAAATGATATGTGGAAAATGTTTTGAAAATTGTTTGAATTATTATTTATTTATTAACAGTTTCTTATATAGCGCAGCAAATTCCATTGCGCTTTACAATTTGAAATAACAATAACAAAATGGGTGATGACAAACGGTCATAGAGGTAGGAAGGCCCTGCTCGCAAGCTTACAATCTATAGGGAAATAGGCATGTGTACATAAGGAAAGGTGCTATCTATTGCATAGAATGAGAAGACATGTGAGGATATGTGTGGACTGTACAGAGTGGATGCAATTTGATAGGAAGTTTTATGAAAGTTATGTGGGCGGTTCTGGAATTTGATATGCTTGCCTGAAGAGGTGAGTTTTCAGGGAACGCTTGAAGCTTTGGAGACTAGAGGAGAGTCTTATTGTGCGTGGTAGGGCATTCCACATAGTGGGTGCAGCCCGATGAAAGTCCTGCAATCGTGAGTGGGAGCGAGTAATGAGTGTGGATGAGAGACGCAGGTCTTGTGAAGAGCGAAGAGGTCGGGTTGGGAGATATTTTGAGATAAGCGAAGTGATGTACGTTGGTGTAGTTTGGTAAATGGCCTTGTGTGTGAGTAAAAGTATTTTATATTGAATGCGGTAGAGTACAGGTAACCAATGGAGGGACTGACAGAGTGGATCTGCAGACGATGAACGTCTAGCGAGGAAGATAAGCCTCGCCGCTGCGTTCAGAATAGATTGTAGTGGTGAGAGTCTCGTTTTGGGAAGACCAGTTAGGAGACTATTGCAATAATCAATGCGGGAGATAATGAGAGCGTGGATTAGAGTTTTAGCAGTGTCTTGTGTAAGGTATGGTCGTATTTTGGATATGTTTTTGAGATGCATGTAACATGATTTTGAGACAGATTGAATGTGGGGAACAAAGGACAGATCAGAGTCAAGGATGACACCTAGGCAGCGAGCTTGTGGGGTAGGGTAGATAGTCGAGTTTTCAACAGTGATAGAGATATCAGGTTGAATTGACTGTTGTCTTAGCATCTGAGTAATAGCAAAAATGGTAAGCATCAACAAAAACATTGTTAGGCAAGTTTTGCATCAAGATCTTAAGATGACAAGAGTTTGATAGTTCCAAGGCTTCTCACTGCCGAGCAGAAAGTAAATTGAAAGCGAATTTGTACAGACATTTTGGAACAAATTCAACTGGATTCGCATTTTTTTAGATAAAGTTATTACCTGTGATGAAACATGCATCTTCCAGTGCGATCCTGAGACAAAATACCAGTCCAGTCTCTGTAAGCAGTTTTTGGCCAAGAAACAGATTGCTGTGCTAGAACACCCTCCATACTGACCAGACAAAGCACTGTGTGACTTCTTTCTTTTCCCTAAAGTCAAATCTGTACTAAAGGGAACTTGTTTTGCATAGTTACTGAGGTAAATAAGAAAATGACAGAGCTGTTGAGACAGCTGACAGATAATGAGCTACAGCACAGCTTTGACCAGTGGAAAATAAGAATATAGCGGTGTGTGGATGCAGAAGAGTACATAGAAGGGTAATGGAGTTAAAATGTACAGTACTTAATATAATAAAATTATAGCATCAGTCTCGTTATTTAATAGCCACACCTCGTAGAAGCCAAAAGGTGCATTATAAACTTTTCCAATAGCAAAGTATCATGCTCACTTGACAATGTAACAATACACAATGTTTTGTAGGTAAGCAAATATCAATGTAAATTCATATTTGTGTTAGAAAGACTGCATTATTTTCAGTATTTGTTTTGTGATTCTAGCTTCAAGGATATTGGGGATACGGTCATTAGGTTGACCACAATTAGGTTGACCACTATTGGTCGACATAGTCACTAGGTCGACGTGGTCACTAGGTCGACATGGAAAAAGGTCGACATGCATTTTTCAAATTTTTTTTCCATTATTTTGAACTTTTTCATACTTTATGATCCACGCGGACTAAAATTCGGAATAGTTACCTGTAGCGGAGCAAGGCACCTTGCCCAAAGCCATGCGAGGGAGCACGGTGCACTAACTGGGGTTCCCCGTCACTTTACGTAGAAAACGACAGCCAAAAAGTAAAAAAAAAACTCATGTCGACCTTTTCCATGTCGACCTTGTTCATGTCAACCTCGTGGCCATGTCGACCAATAGTGGTCGACCTAATGACTGTCGACCTAACTGTGATCGACCTGATGACCGATACCCGGATATTGCTGTCTATGCAGAGGTTTGAACAGCACTAGTTATACCATCAAGTTAGACTGCTAGCCACTGGGCACAAAGCACAAGTATCATGCTATTGTCAATACCTATACCAGCTGCCATGACAACCATCCCTGCTATATAATTTGCCATGGCTTACTCTACGTGCGGGCAGCTATTCAGAAAATGCTTGATTTCTTAAAATGAAATGTAAATGACATGCATTTTTAAAAATATTTTGTAGCCAAGGACTGAGGATTATTTCTAGAAAATATGACAAAGGCCTGAAGCCATGAAGGTAAATAGGACATGGTTTGTTGCCTGGGTGACTTTGTTACATGCTTATTTGTGGAAACAAAGGTTTATTGAAATAAATTTGTTGCTGCGCATTTACCACCAATAGTGTCATTATTACATACAGGTGTAAAAGTAAATGGTTATTGCTGATAAATAGGTTATTAGACTTACTAAAATATGATTAATTATGCAAAGTCCCATGTACTGTATTACTCAGAATACTAAGGGGTATATTCAATTAGGGTCAAAAACTGCCGTCTGTCGAAAAGACGGCAGTTTTCGACTATTTAAGGTCGAATAGTGATTCGACCTATTCAATCCCTGCAGTTTTTATTCGACAAGTCGTGGAATTCGACTTGTCGAATAGTACGTGAATCGGCGATATAGCTGCCGAATCAGGTACTTTTAAGTGAAACGTGGCCAAATTCGACAGGATTTGGCCCCGTTTCCAACCATCTCAGTCCGACATAAAAAAATGTCGGACTGAGATGTGGGACTCAGAGGAAAAGATGGGGGAGAGCCGCAGGGAGACGGGGGACAGCCGTGGGCATATGGTGGAGATCAGCGCTACAGCACAGCGCTGCAGCAGGACGTCTCACAGCCGTGCCGCTCACGGCAGCGTCCACCCGGCTCCATAAGTGAGGTCACGCTTGCTGGAGCCAGGTGGACACTGCCGTGAGGTCTGGCGGCTGTGAGACGTCCTTCTGCAGCGCTGTTGTAGCGCTGCTCTCCTCCATCTGCCAGCGGCTGTCCCCGCTGGTCTTCCCCCTTTCCTCCCTCTCCGGTCCCTCATCTCAATTCGACTTTTTAAAAGTCGAATTGAGATGAGATTGAATAGGGGTTGTCGGATCCATCCCGACAAATGTATATATGAGCCAAAGGGTACATGTATGCATTACACAGGTGCAGCAGAATAAACTCCTGGAAATTTGGTGAGTTTTAATCAGAGATGTGCAGAAAAAATAGGCAGGGGAGGCACTGACTCACCTGCTATAGACTTTTTACTCCAGAGTTTTGACTATAAAAATGATTAGAATAATACAAAGAAGATATTTTTAACATATTCTTTGTATTTTTCATATACTTTATACAGTCAAAACTCTGGTGTAAATGTTAATATGAGAGGAAAGGCTTTGCCTCACCTCACGTCACTGATATATATATATTAGTATATATTTCCGTACTTGACTCAGAGCTGTCCTTTGCTCCCCACATTCAGTCTGTCTCAAAATCATGTTACATGCATCTAAGAAACATATCCAAAATACGATCATACCTTACACAAGACACTGCTAAAACTCTAATCCATGCTCTCATTATCTCCCGCATTGATTATTGCAATAGTCTTCTTACTGGTCTTACTAATATTCCTCTCTAGACATTCATCGTCTGCAGATCCACTCTGTCAGTCCCTCCATTGGTTACCTGTATTCCACTATATTCAATATAAAATACGTTTACTCACACTCAAGGCCAATAACCAAACTACACCAATGAACATCACTTTGCTTATCTCAAAATATCTCCCAACCCGACCTCTTCGCTCTTCACAAGACCTGCGTCTCTCATCCACACTCATTACTTGCTCCCATGCTCGATTACAGGACTTTCTTCGGGCTGCACCCACTTTATGGAATGCCCTACCACATACACTAAGACTCTCCTCTAGTCTACAAACCTTCAAGCGTTCACTGAAAACTCACCTATTCAGACAAGCTTATCAAATTCCAGAACATTACCTTCATAGCTTTCCTATCCAATTATATCCCCACAATACAGTCCACACATATCCCCCACATATTTAATTTTTCCCTCTCCTTTCCTCCTGACCCTGGTTCATAATTGCTGTGATGTGATATCATGCAGCCCACCAAGAACCTTTGTAATCTGGTGGACAACCATTCAATAGATAGCACCTATCCTTGTGTATCAATGCCTATTTCCCCATAGACTGCAAGCTTGCAATCAGGACCCTCCTACCTCTATGATTGTTTGTTATTAGTTTACCCAGTTTTGTCTTCTAATTGTGTCCAGTTGTAAAGTGCAATGGAATTTGCTGCACTATATAAGAAACTGTTAATAAATAAATAAATAAATAAATAATAAGACAGAGAAAGGGGAGTGTCAGAGAACCACATATACAGCCACTACTGTACAGCTGGATGTATGTGACATGAGATGCTGGTCAGCTCTTTATTTGTCTTGCAGGCTGATGAGTTTTATTTATGACCTTACTGTGACTTTTATATTCCTACCCACCAAACATGGAATCCTAGCAACAGCACATCTGTATTATCTAGTTCATACCAGCGTATTTACTTATATAAACAAAAGGCGAAATGAACAGCCAGAAAATCCCTAGTAAAAATCATCCATCAATTGCTTTACGACTTCCCAGTTCTTTGACTCCCTAAGGCTGACTTCCACGCTGTAACAAATGGTCCCACATGTAGCTCATGACACCTAGTCTGGCTTTGCTTGTATCAATGTACTGAGTTACCTCTGGCACATAAGAGAAGATGAAAAGGCTTTTTTTTAAGCTGAGTACATTTAAGAATGTATTTAAAATGACAGAAAGATCTATTGGAACAAGAATGTCAGTCCCTCTATTGACAATGAGCTGTTTAACTTGCCTGGCTGCCATCTGTGACACAGTAATGGCCATTCAGTTTGCCTCTGCTGTGAAGGCTGTGTACCCCTGAGGGCTAAGCATAAAACTATGTAGGACTTGTGTTACATTGTTACACATTTGCTGTATTTTCTTTATTGGATTTCTATTAAATATATTCAAAGTGTGCCTTATGATGGTGTGTGCCTTAGCCTACACAAATATTAAAATGCACAACATTAGCTGAGGCAGACAAGAGTCTTAAATAAAATGTATATACACAATGATAATTTTATTTGCTTTGCTGGAAAACTATTTCACTGGAAATGAAGCTATTTTACAAGAGAACGAAGATGAGACACTCAGATAGACATAGAAACACAAGAGTGTCTCTTTATGGATCTTGCAATGTACTTTCTTCTAATACACTAAGGGGGATGTATGATACTGGAAAGGATTGTGCTGCTGATATACAGTAAGTCTGTATACTGCGGTTGTAAGCAGGAAGCACTAGCGACGAGCTGCATGATCATCTGGTTTGCTGGAGTGGGGGAGTGAAAACTCCACCCGTCTGGTGATCCCTGCCAGTGTCCCACAGTGCATCAGCCTATTGCCAATGCCAATATCTCCTGTGCGCAGCCCAGAGCTGGCAGCAGCCACTACACCTGCAGCTGTAGAAATTGATAGCTGTAGGTGTCGGAACTGTCAGAGCCACTGACCGCTCTTACATCACCCCGCACATCTGCACGCTATCTTAAAGATAGCAGCGCCAATAATGACAGGCCCCTGTAACTTGCCACACTACTGCAGTCATACATGGGGGAGAAGCAGTATCACATACCTCCCAACAGTCCCGATTTTCGCGGGACAGTCCCGTTTTTGGGGGACTGTCCCGCTGTCCCACCCGCGGGCCGCAGAATCCCGCGGTGGGGGGGACAGTTGGGAGGCTCTGTCTGTCGCTGCCCTGCTTAGCAGAGCAACGGTGAATAAACGGTTTTATAAAGAGGCATTTATCCTGTGACCACCAGGATTGGGTAGGGCGCAGGGAGTGTCTATTATGACAGTTACTTGTCTGAATTCGAAAGATTAAGTGGTCTATTCATGAAGCAGTGAAAAGTGTGGAGAAGTGAGCCAGTGGAGAAGTTGCCCATGGCAACCAATCAGCATTAAAGTAACATTTATAATTTGCATACTATACAATTGTACGAAGCAGCTGATTGGTTGCCATGGGCAACTTCTCCACAGGCTCACTTCTCCACACTTTTCACTGCTTCATGAATAGACCCCTAAGAAGTCAATGTACTAAGGCTTGCAGAGACATAAAGTGGATGGAGATAACCGAAAGTAACCTCACCGCTGACCACAAATTTCCCACCATTGGTTACAATGGAGCGCATAGGCGCTACATTGTAACTCTGCCGTGTGCTGCCTGTCATACACTACAGGAGCACACAGCCAATCAGGAGGGTGCCACAACGTGGCGCTCCCTGATTGGCTGATGGAACCCTCTTAGACAGAAGTCAGGGGGGGTTCCTGGCATTCGGGGAAAGGGGTCCCATGTGAAAACATGGGGGCCCTTTCAGTGCGTGGTCGGGTGTCCGTTTTTTTATTTTGCAAAGTACCAGGATTACAAATAGGAAAGAAGAGGAGCCATCTACACTGGATTTTGTGAGTATAATTTTTTCAACAGGTACCCCATGGATTCTACATGGAGAAGAGGACCGACCCTCGTGTGAACATAGGTAAGTATGTGTATATGGAGGTGTGGATGTATGTATTAAACTTTTACTTTCAAGGTGTGTGTCTTCTGTTTTTATTGGGGTATGTTTTTAGTAGTAGTACTACAGGTACCAGCGGGCCCGGTTTTCCACCGCATGCTGTTACTTGTGGTTCTCCAAGTACCAGCTTGCGGGGGAGGCTTGCTGGGACTTGTAGTACTGCTACTAAAAACAATATTCATTTTTTGACAAAAAGGCTATCAGCCCCCCATCCGCAGCCCTTGGATGGGGGGGACAGCATCGGGCTTCACCCCTGGCCCTTGGGTGGCTGGAGGGGGGGGACCCCTTGATTGAAGGGGTCCCCACTCCTCCAGGGTACCCGGGCCAGGGGTGACTAGTTGGGTATGTAATGCCAGGGCCGCAGGGACCAATATAAAAGTGTCCCCCGGCTGTGGCATTATGTGTCTGGCTAGTGGAGCCCGGTGCTGGTTTCAGAAATACGGGGGACCCCTACGCTTTTTGTCCCCCGTATTTTTGGAACCAGGACCAGGTGCAGAGCCCGGTGCTGGTTGTTTAAATATGGGGGAACCCCTGTCATTTTCCCCCCCATATTTTTTCAACCAGGACCGGCTCAAAGAGCCCGAGGCTGGTTTTGCTTAGGAGGGGGGACCCCACGCATTTTTTTTAAAGATTTTAACAATGATTTTTATTTTAATAAAGGTGCACAATGAAGCCCAGCACGGATCTCACAGATCCGGCCGAGATTCATTGTGTTAAAGTCGGCAGTGTTTTACAAGTCACTCACATAAAACACTGCAAAAAAAAACGAATGACATCGACATCGGTAAATACAAAAATGCAGAATTCGACAGCTTAGTAAATTAGTCGTAATAAATTCAAAAAGTTGCAACTTTACACTTTTGATGTCATTCGTGATTGAACTTTAACCTCAATCGGGAAAATACGATTTTTAGTAAATATACCCCGAAGTCTTAGTACATAGACTCTGTTGTTCTCAATATACTTTTTACCCATTTTCCTTTATTACACTGTGTATCCATGAGATAAATATCACTTAAGCCATTTACATTGTGTTCATTTTTTAACCCATTGACATCTTCCGAAACCAAAGTAGCACATGTCAAATGGAAGAAATAACTCAGCCATTTTAGTATGAAGCCTATCCTGCAGTTTATCATGGAAATATGATAGTTATCAAAAAAAGCAGTGAATAAAAGTGCAATTCATTTCAGCACAAAGTTCAGAGACTTAGAAAGAGGTGCAGGTATATCAACACTAGGGCTCAACTATCATCAGCTTGGGCAGCTGTAAAAAGTTGATTGATCACTACTGTAAATTCCCTGCTAGCATATACAGGCATTTTCACAAACGCTTGATGAACCATGGACATGCCTTGATTTATTCCTTTATTTCATGACTCTAGAAAAGTGTCATTATGTACTGTAACTTTGATTAGCACAGTTGTTCTCAAACTGTGTGCCGTGGAACCCTTGGGTGCCTTGGCATACTTGCAGGGGTGCCCTGGATTGGTGGTTCAGGAAAAATGTAAATTATTTATGGTGAATGTAATAGACAAAAACAGTGCTGGTGGCTTCCATTCATAAAACATGTAGACAAACAAAATTGAATCCTGTCCCTCACCACACAACTGAACCTAATATTTTTATCTCAATAAGACATTTTTGGCCTAGGGGTGCGTGAAAAAAATTCTTATACTCTAGGGTGCCATGATTTTAAAAAGTTTGGGAACCACCGGATTAGCATAAAAATCAGTTACCTTTATGTTAGAAATGAGCGGGTTCGGTTCTCAGAGAACCGAACCCCACCAAACTTCACTAACCGAGCCCCGATCCGAGTCAGGCTCGGGTTTTCCCACCTAACTCGGAGACCAAAACGAGGCAAAACGTCATCATCCCGCTGTCAGATTCTCGCGGGGTTTGAAATCCATATAAGGAGCCACGCGTCCCCGCCATTTTCACTCCGGCATTGGAGAGTGTACAGTAGATTGAGGACGTGTCTCCATCCTCAGTGTCCTGCATCAGTTCAGTGTTAGTGTCTTGTACTGCATCAGTCAAGTCACAGTGGTTGTGTCCTCTGCTGCCATATGTCCAGTGCTGGTGTATAAGTCCAGTCCAGTGGTGCTGTGTTATCCTGCATCAGTCCAGTGGTGGTGTCCATGTGCTACTGTATATGTCCAGTGGTACTGCCGTATATGTCCAGTGATACTGCTGTATATGTCCAGTGATACTGCTGTATATGTCCAGTGATACTGCTGTATATGTCCAGTGATACTGCCGTATATGTCCATTGATACTGCCGTATATGTCCATTGATACTGCCGTATATGTCCAGCGGTACTGCTGTATAATTCCAGTGATCCTGCCATATAATTCCAGTGGTACTGGCATATAACTCCAGTCCAGTGATACTGCCGTATATGTCCATTGATACTGCTGTATATGTCCAGCAGTTCTGCCGTATAATTCCAGTGATCCTGCCGTATAATTCCAGTGGTACTGGCATATAAATCCAGTGATCCTGCCGTATAATTCCAGTGATCCTGCCGTATAATTCCAGTGGTACTGGCATATAAATCCAGTGATTCTACCGTATAATTCCAGTGATACTGCCGTATATATATATATATATATATATATATATATACTCTGTTGCAAAGCGGATTACTGAGGCCATAACAGCTATGCTGGTGCTAGACGTGCGTCCGGTATCCGCATTTAGTGCAGTGGTACTGCAGTGCCAACCCTAGATGGGCCAGTTTTTTTTTTGCTGCACACTTGTGTCACTTAGCTTGGTCATACAGCTACCTCATTGCCCTGTTTTTCTTCTTGGCATGATGTGCTGTTTGGGGACTATTTTTTTTTAAGTGCCATCCTGTCTGACACTGCAATGCCACTCCTAGATGGGCCAATTGTTTGTGTCGCTTAGCTTAGTCATACAGCTACCTCATTGCACCTCTTTTACATCTTTGCATGATGTGCTGTTTGGGGCCTTTTTTATATCTGCCTTCCTGTCTGACACTGCAGTGCCACTCCTAGATGGGCCAGGTGTAAGTGCCGCACACTTGTGTCGCTTAGCTTAGTCATACAGCAACCTTGGTGCACCTCTTTTTCTTCTTTGCATCATGTGCTGTTTGGGGTATGGTTTTTTAAAGTGCCATCCTGTCTGACACTGCCATATAAGTCCAGGGGTACTGCTGTATTAGTCCAGAAGTACTGCCGTATAAGTCCACCAATTGCAGAATTAAAAAAAAAAATGACAGGGGCGTGCAGTTGATGCTGTCAGTGGACTGAAAAATTGCGGGCCATTTTTAACATTCAGCCACTGCGTGCCACTACTAGATGCGCCAGGTGGTTGTGTCGCTTAGCTTAGTCATACAGCAACCTCGGTGCACTTTTTTTTCTTCTTTGCATCATGTGCTGTTTGGGACCTATTTTTCAAATCTGCCATCCTGTCTGAAACTGCAGTGCCACTCCTAGATAGGCCAGATGTTTGTGCCGCACACTTGTGTCACTTAGCTTAGTCATACAGCAACCTCGGTGCACCTCTTTTTCTTCTTTGCATCATGTGCTGTTTGAGGCCTATTTTTTAAATCTGCTCTACTGTCTGACATTGCAGTGACACTCCTAGATGGGCCAGGTGTTTTTGCCGCACACTTGTGTTGCTTAGCTTAGTCATACAGCCACCTCGGTGCAACCTTTTGGCCTAAAAACAATATTGTGAGGTGTGAGGTGTTCAGAATAGACTGGAAATGAGTGGAAATGAATGTTATTGAGGTTAATAATACCGTAGGATCAAAATTACCCCAAAATTCTGTGATTTTAGCCATTTTTATGTCTTTTTCAAAAATCTTCCAGATCCAAAGCCAAAACCAAAACGCGAAAGGGTGGTTTTGGCAAAACCAATCCAAAACCAAAACACGAGCGGGGAATTAGAACCAAAACACAAAACATGAAAAGTGCCCACCGCACATCTTTACTTTATGTTTGAAGGGGTCCATCTCACATCCACTATGCAATGAACACAGGTAAATAAAAAAAAGTTTCTTTTATCCTTGGTGCGTAAATATTAAACACTATCATGAAACAGACATTCCACATATACTGCAAGAGGCAGTGTGACTGTAATATAGAAGAGAAAATGTCTCAAATAACTGAAAAGTTCATGGGCTCCTCTAACAATCTGGGCACTACCACAGGGAACAATTGAACCAGCTGTACTGTAGTCATTTCTGCCCTTGGTACAATACCAGTGTCATGTCCTGTGACTGCTTCACAGGCAGCAATAATATACTATACTATACAGCAAGCGAAGCAGGAACCTGTATGAGAAGCAGCACATTAAATACTTATGAAAAGAACTTCAGTTAGCTTAGCCAATTGCTTGTTTTCTATTCTATATGGACACTTGAGATTACATAGTATGATAGTAGGTAATATCATTTATAAATGATAAAATATGCAAGAATAATTGTGAAATCATCTTTGTTGGCAAAATGCTTCAGCATAGTTAACATTCTATTGCTCACTCTTATAGTTCTATCGAAAGCAAGACCAAAAATACAGATCATTATTTTCTTGTGTCCCAAGCGTCTCCAGACATTTTTTTAGCAAACAACTACAGTAAAAAGTAACAAACACGTAACCAAGGTAACCCAGTAGGCTGCAAGTGTACCAATCAATTGTCTGGATATTTCGAAGTGTGGTAAACACAGGCCATTGTTGAAATACACATCCAGTTCCTTAAATATTTGTACACTGTACTTAGAAAAGCCAAAAGACAGAGACATGCAGCACATACCTTTCTTCTTATAGTAGGTGATACCTAGTCCTTAATATTCGGTATGATCAGTCATAGATTTAAAGCAAAGGATTGGCAGACACATATATGCTGAATTTCCAAATCTGCATTTTGGACAGAAGGGTAGAAGGGAACTCTGGTGTTAAGCTGTGTACACACTGGAGCGATGTCCGGCCAATTGTCTTTTTCGTAATGACAAATCGCCTACATCACTCAGTGTTTAGGGGTGATTGCGCATCCGCTAGCGCCAGACACTAGGTTTAATGTGCGGCACATCAAATCTAGCGATATCGCTAGCAACCTTGTTTGTGCTAATGAAGAGCAGAACATGATCGTTCCATTCTTCATTAAACTCGGTTCTGTGTGTACAAATAATCTGGACTCAAGGGCAGTCGTTCTGATGTCGGAATGAATGCCCGTCCCTCCAGTGCGTACCCAGCTTTAGCTTATTCTTTGAGCAGGAACTGAAGGTTACAGCACAACCTGCAGTGGAGGAAGAGGAGGCAGTCAGGAGGAGAGTAGTGTACCTATCTACAAAACTTGGAGGCACCTAAACTGTTGATGTTGATGAAATTTATATTGCACATATACAAACAAATAAATTAAAGTCAACTGAGACACTTGATGTTTCTATTGTTATCATCATCAACAGCAAATAAAACCCAACAATTTACAATCTACAATTATTAGCTAAGCAGATTAGTAGAAGGGTCAAAACCCTCAAACAGTAATGGACAGCTTGCTGCTGAGTTCATGTAGTATACTGTACCTCCCAATGATCCAGATTTTGGTGGGACAGCTCAGTTTTCGAGGGACTGTCCTGCTGTCTGACCCACGGGCCACAGTGTCTCGTGATGGAGGGTATGGGAGGCTCAATCTCTGTTCTGCTTAACAGGAGAATGGATGCCCTGTGTGCATCATGTATTCACTGGACAGCAGGAATGGGTGCATGCCCAGCAGCTCCCGCAGCACTGGACATGCCCACAACGTGATGAAAACTGTATTATTATGACGATTATTGTTGTTATTGTTATTATTATTATTATTATTACTAATATTATTTTTGCCAGTTATTCATAGGGAACACATATTCTGCAGCGCTTTACAGAATTTACAGTATATTTATCCATTCACACCAGTCACGCCCCAATGGAACTTACAATCTATATACCACATCACAGTAGGATAATTATTGTTACGGGAGTCGATTAAGCTACCAGGATATTTTTGGATTGTGGGATGAAACCAGAGAACCTCATCTTTTATGTAAGCTTATCTTACTCCATCTCTTCTTCTATATCATAATAAAATGCTTGTACCCCATCACTTCCATGAAACGTAATTTCTGTCACCTTGGATGGTCCTGCAAGTGCTGGTCATGTGATTGTACGTGCCTATGTCTCATATATTGTCTTCTATACCTTTCCAATGTACCACCTGTAGTTATCAATAGTATAACATCTACTCTGTATACACACAAAATTACAGCTTATCAAACATAGTTGTTACCGGTCTTTTGTTAGAACATTTAACTGTTGTATTTATATTACAACTAGCTGTGCTAACTGTTCTTCGGACAGGACTTTCTGATTTTCACGGTTGAAAATATAAATTGGAACAAGAGAACAGCTGCGCAGTATACCGGGGAAAAAGGTATGAGAGCCGATGTATACAAAATAGATTTATTAACCATAGATACAATAAAACAATTAATTAATAAACAAACAAATTATGATGATCCATAAAACATTAAAAATAACATTAATAAAAAGCACACCTTGAATCAATATATCACGCTCAATGGAGCGACAGCTGTTTTAATTCTCTGAATAAATATCCACACATATCGTAGGGAGCTCAGCTGGTATATTTGCTATGGAGCAATAAACAACGGGCAGTCCCAAAAGTATAATGGAATTGTAGGCACAGAGCTGGATGGTGAAAGTAAGTTGATACCTCTCCTGTGGGCTGGTCCAGAGCCGAGCGTCCTCAGCTATGTGTCCTGCGATGCCCACTAATACGAAAGCCGCGAGGAAGAGGGAGTCGTCAATTCACTCTTCCTCGCGGCTTTCGCATTAGTGGGCATCGCAGGACACATAGCCGAGGACGCTCGGCTCTGGACCAGCCCGCAGGAGAGGTATCAACTTACTTTCACCATCCAGCTCTGTGCCTACAATTCCATTATACTTTTGGGACTGCCCGTTGTTTATTGCTCCATAGCAAATATACCAGCTGAGCTCCCTACGATATGTGTGGATATTTATTCAGAGAATTAAAACAGCTGTCGCTCCATTGAGCGTGATATATTGATTCAAGGTGTGCTTTTTATTAATGCATATTTAATGTTTTATGGATCATCATAATTTGTTTGTTTATTAATTGTTTTATTGTATTTATGGTTACTAAATCTATTTTGTATACATCGGCTCTCATACCTTTTTCCCCGGTATACTGCGCAGCTGTTCTCTTGTTCCAATTTATTTTTTGATTAAACACCCACATAGTGTTTTACTGCTGCACATCTATCAGGGAAATGTACCTATTAGTAATCTATTCCTGAGGCGCTGTTTAAGCAGTTTATTGTTCTTTTTTTTTTTTTAAATAAAAAATGAGTGTTCCAAATTTGGTCAATCTATAGAGATACCAAAAAAGAAGAAAAAGAGACTCTCATTTTTTGGGGGGCACTCATTGAAAGATATTACATATAATAAAATATAAAAGTTATATTTTATGTAATATCTTTCAATGAGTGCCCCCCAAAAAACGAGAGTCTCTTTTTCTTCTTTTTTGGTACACTATTGCTTACTCTCAGGGGTGCACCTCCACATGAGTTATTGTTATAGTACCCTTCAGTGAAGGACGTAATTTCAAACTATTGTGGTATTTCCAATTCATTCAGCGGTATATTATATCTCACCACCAGTGCTCAAGTTTCCCCCATCCCTTTCCTCCCCCCATATTACAATCTATAGAGATGTAAATTTGAAACATCTTAAAATAAGTAAATATTAATCCATGGTTCTTGGCGTTACCCAAGAAGCACCCGTAGCAGATACGGTAAAAAGTGACAGGACCATTTTTGTTATTTTTAAAATTCTGCATACTAGAGGTGCAATCCAAATATTGATTTGATTGTCCATTTGGTCATTTTCGTTCACACAACGCAAGCCACGCATGGGTAATGACATCATTATGTCAACCCCTTTTTCACCCCCTTAAGGGAGATTTATTAAAATTCTAATTACGTAGTTTTCCTATTTCCCACCTGCAGAATACCTATGTTAAATTTCAGCTTCCTAACATATCGAGAAGTAAGAGAATTAGTGACGAGTGAGTGAGTGAGTGAGGACTTTCACGTTTATATATAGAGTAAATCATATTAACGACAGCAAAAGGATGATATTAATAATAACTATAATAATAATCTAAAATACACTGGGGACAATGTAATAGGGTCTGAGTTGCCGGTGGTGTGGGACTTTGTGCGAAAATGCCCGCATTTTTAAAGCAGCAATCATTTACAAGGCAAAACCAGGTTGGTTTTGTCTTGTAGATGATTCCCACTTTAAAAATACAGGGAACTCTCGCACAAAGTACCGCACCTCCGGTTTCTTGCAGCCTATTACATTTACCCCCAGAATGCATTTCAATACAAGTTTGCATCAATTTAGAATTGATTATATATTATAATTATTATTTTGAAATAAGTTGTAAACCAAAATCATAAAGTTATATATTTGGTATGTACTTTGTGTGTGATGTATGTACAGTGTGTCTGATTCAGAGATCTATGGAAATTCAATGCCACATGCAAGCATCATTGAATTTCTGTCTGATTTCTAGGAGGGACATGCAGGAGACTTCTCAGTATAAGCAGAGATGTGCGGCAGGCACTTTTCGTGTTTTGTGTTTTTGTTCTGGTTCCATGCTCATGTTTTGGATTTGGATTGGTTTTGATGAAACCACCCTTTCGTGTTTTGGTTTTGGATCTGGATGATTTTTGAAAAAACATAAAAACAGCTAAAATCACAGAATTTTTGGGTAATTTTGATCCTATGTATTACTAACCTCAATAACATTCATTTCCACTAATTTCCAGTCTATTCTGAACACCTCACACCTCACAATATTGTTTATAGGCCAAAAGGATGCACCGAGGTGGCTGTATGACTAAGCTAAGCGACACAAGTGTGCGGCACAAACACCTGGCCCATCTAGGAGTGGCACTGCAGTAACAGACAGGATGGGAGATTTAAAAAATAGGCCCCAAACAGCACATGATGCAAAGAAGAAAAATAGGTGGAATTGTCCCTGGGTCCTCCCACCCACCCTTATGTTGTATAAACAGGACATGCACACTTTAACAAACCAATCATTTAAGCGACAGGGTCTGCCACACAACTGTGGCTGAAATGATTGATTTGTTTGTGTCCCCACCAAAAAAAGAAGCAATCTTCATTGCACAAACTGGCTTTACAGAGGCAAAATGTCTACCTCATCCTCCAAATCCTCACCCCTTTCAGCATGTACATCCCCCTCCTCACAGAGTATTAATTCGTCCCCACTGGAATCCACCATCACATGTCCCTGTGTACTTTCTGGAGGCAATTGCTGGTCAAGGTCTTCCTGGAGGAATTTATAATTCATTTTGATGAACATCATCTTCTCCACAATTTGTGGAAGTAATCTCCTACGCCGATCACTGACAATGTTACCTGCTGCACTAAACACTCTTTCGGAGTACACACTGGAGGGGAGGCTACTTAGATAAAATAAAGCCAGTTTGTGCAAGGGCATCCAAATTGCCTCTTTTTCCTGCCAGTATACGTACAGACTGTCTGACATGCCTACCTGGATACTGTCACTCATACAATCCTCCACCATTCTTTTAATGGTGACAGAATCATATGCAGTGACAGTAGACATGTCAGTAATCGTTGTTAGGTCCTTCAGTCTGGATTAGATATCAGCACTCGCTCCAGACTGTCCTGCATCACCGGCAGAAGGTGGGCTAGGAAATCTTATCCTTTTCCTCGCAGCCCCAGTTTCCGGGGAAAATGAAGGAAGAGCTGTTGATGGGTCACGTTCCGTTTGAGTTGACAATTTTCTCACCAACAGGTCTTTGAACCTCTGCAGACTTGTGTCTGCTGGAAAGAGAGATACAACATACGCTTTAAACCTTGGATCGAGCACGGTGGCCAAAATGTAGTGCTCTGATTTTAACAGATTGACCACCCCTAAATCCTGGCAAAGCGAATGAAGGGCTCCACCCTCAAGTCCCACATACTTTGCGGAGTCGCTCCGTATTAGCTCCTCCTTCAATTTCTCCAGCTGCTTCTGCAAAAGCCTGATGAGGGAAATGACCTGACTCAAGCTGGCAGTGTCTAAACTGACTTCACATGTGGCAAGTTCAAAGGGTTGGAGAACCTTGCACAAAATGGAAATCAATCTCCACTGCGCTTGAGTCAGGTGCATTACCCCTTCTTTGCCTATATCATAGGTGTATGTAACAGGTTGAATGGCCTTTTGCTGCTCCTTCATCCTCTGAAGCATATAGAGTGTTGAATTCCCCCTCGTTACCACCTCTTGCTTCAGGTGATGGCAGGGCAGGTTCAGGAGTGTTTGCTGGTGCTCCAGTCTTCAGCATGCAGTGGCTGAATGTCGATAGTGGCCCGCAATTTTTTGGGCCACCAACAGCATCTCCTGCACGCCCCTGTCATTTTTCAAAAACTTTTGCACCAACAAATTAATTGTATGTGCAAAACATGGGACGTGCTGGAACGTGGGATGTGCCAGATGTAATGCACACACAATATTGGTGGCATTGTCTGATATCACAAATCCCCAGGAGAGTCTAAGTGGGGTAAGCCATTGTGCGATGATGTCTCTCAGTTTCCGTAACAGGTCGTTAGCGGTGTGCCTCTAACGGAAAGCGGTGATACGTAGCGTAGCCTGCCTAGGAACAAGTTGGCGTTTGTGAGATGCTGCTACTGGTGCCGCTGCTGTTGTTGCTGCAGGAGGCAATACATCTACCCAGTGGGCTGTTACAGTCATATAGTCCTTAGTCTGCCCTGTTCCACTTGTCCACATGTCCGTGGTTAAGTGGACAGTGGGTACAACTGCTGTCATATTTCATCTTCCTCGCAAAGGACTGTTGGACAGTCAATTGCTTAGTTGAAATAGTACAAGTGGTCTTCCGACTTCCCCTCTGGGATGACGATCGACTCCTCCCAGCAGCAACAACAACAGCAGCAGCAGCAGTAGGCGTACCACTCAAGGATCCTCCGGAGTAATTCCGGTTAGGAGAGGACTCCTCAGTCTTGCCAGTGACATGGCCTGCAGGACTACTGACGTTCCTGACTGAGGAGGAAGTTGATGTTGAGAAAATTGGCGGTGCGGCTTGCAGGAGCTTAGGTACAAGAGGAAGAAGGGATTTAGGTGTCAGTGGACTGCTTATGCTCTTACCCAAAGTTTCTGAACTTGACATTGACTTCTGATGAATGTGCAGGAGGTGACGTACAAGGGAGGTTGTTCCTATGTGGTTAACGTCCTTACCCCTACTTATTATGGATTGACAAAGGCAACACATGGCTTGACACCTGTCTTCCCCAGTGCCACATCACCATCAGAATTCTCATTGTCAAGTTCCTCCTCAGTGCCAGCAACACCCATATCCTCATCCTGGTGTACATCAACAGTGATATCTTCAATTTGAATATCATAAACTGGACTGTGGGTGCAACTTCCAGCATTTGCAGAGGGCTTGCAAATGGCAGAAGGAGCCACCTCTTCCCATCCAAGGTTGGAAAGGTCAAGCATCACAACCGCCGACACACTTGGACTCTCCTTGGGGATTTGTGATACCATTTTAGAATGCACAGTTCTCTGCTGTGCTTTTGCCAGCTTAACTCTTCTAATTTTTCTAGAGGGAAGATGAGGGCTTCCATCGTCATGTGAAACTGAACCACTAGTCATGAACAGAGGCCAGAGCCTTATCCATTTCTTGCCACTCTGTCTCGTAAATGACGTATTGGCAAGTTTACGTTTCTCCTCAGACCATTTACATTTATTTTTTTAAGTCTCTTTACTGAACTTTGGCTTTTTGGATTTTACATGCCCTCTACTATCACATTGGGCATCGGCCTTGGCAGACGACGTTGATGGCATTTTATTGTCTATGTCATGACTAGTGGCAGCAGCTTCAGCACTAGGAGGAAGTGGTTCTTGATCTTTCCCTATTTTAGCCTACAAATTTTTGTTCTCTGTTTTTTTTCTGGAGTTATATAACACAATATGTGGCACAGGAGAGCGTACCCCTATATTATGGGCAGTATTATGGGTAGTACAGATGGTGTAATGGTTAGCATTACTGCCTCACAGCACTGAGGTCATGGGTTCGATTCCCACCATGCCACTAACTGTGTGGAGTTTGGATATTCTCCCCGTACTTGCGTGGGTTTCCTCTGGGTACTCCGGTTTCCTCCTGGCTTCCAACAAAAATGAACCCTATTGTGAATGTGTGTACATGTGATAGGAAATATAGATTGTAAAATTCACTGAGGCAGGGACTGATGTGAATGGGCAAAAATTCTCTGTAAAGCGCTGCGGAATATGTGTGTGCACTATATAAGTAACTGGTAATAAATAAATAATAAATAAATATACCACACAGGGCAAACCCTGATATTAATAATAAATAATATACAGCACAGGACAGTACCATTGGACTTATACGGCAGTACCACTGGACTGGATTTATACGGCAGTATCACTGGATTTATACAGCAGTACCACTGGACTGGATTTATACGGCAGTATCACTGGACTTATACGGCAGTACCACTGGACTTATACAGCAGTACCACACTACTGGACCACTTTATATAGCAGTATCACTGGAATTATACGGAAGTACCACTAGACTTATACATATTGGATTTATACGGCAGTATCACTGGACTTTTATGCCAGTACCACTGGAATTATACGGCAGTATCACTGGACTTATACGGCAGTACCACTGGACTGTATTTTTACGGCAGTATCACTGAATTATACGCCAGTACCACTGGAATTATACGGCAGTATCACTGGATTTATACTGCAGTATCACTGGAATTATATGTCCGTATCACTAGAATTATATGGCAGTACCACTGGATTTATACGAGAATATTACTGGAATTATACGGCAGCATCACTGGAATTTATACAGCAGTATCACTGGGATTATACAGCAGTATCACTGGGATTATACAGCAGTACCACTGGAATTATACTGCAGTACCACTGGAATTATACGGCAGTACCACTGGAATTATACGGCAGTACCACTGGAATTATACGGCAGTACCACTGGACTTATACGGCAGTACCACTGGACTTATACGGCAGTACCACTGGACTTATACGGCAGTAGAGATGTGCACCGGAAATTTTTCGGATTTTGTGTTTTGGTTTTGGGTTCGGTTCCGTGGCCGTGTTTTGGGTTCGAACGCGTTTTGGCAAAACCTCACCGAATTTTTTTTGTCGGATTCGGGTGTGTTTTGGATTCGGGTGTTTTTTAAAAAAAACCCTAAAAAACAGCTTAAATCATAGAATTTGGGGGTCATTTTGATCCCAAAGTATTATTAACCTCAATAACCATAATTTCCACTCATTTTCAGTCTATTCTGAACACCTCACACCTCACAATATTATTTTTAGTCCTAAAATTTGCACCGAGGTCGCTGGATGACTAAGCTCAGCGACCCAAGTGGCCGACACAAACACCTGGCCCATCTAGGAGTGGCACTGCAGTGTCACGCAGGATGGCCCTTCCAAAAAACACTCCCCAAACAGCACATGACGCAAAGAAAAAAAGAGGCGCAATGAGGTAGCTGTGTGACTAAGCTCAGCGACCCAAGTGGCCGACACAAACACCTGGCCCATCTAAGAGTGGCACTGCAGTGTCACGCAGGATGGCCCTTCCGAAAAACACTCCCCAAACAGCACATGACGCAAAGAAAAATGAAAGAAAAAAGAGGTGCAAGATGGAATTGTCCTTGGGCCCTCCCACCCACCCTTATGTTGTATAAACAGGACATGCACACTTTAACCAACCCATCATTTCAGTGACAGGGTCTGCCACACGACTGTGACTGAAATGACTGGTTGGTTTGGACCCCCACCAAAAAAGAAGCAATTAATCTCTCCTTGCACAAACTGGCTCTACAGAGGCAAGATGTCCACCTCATCATCATTCTCCGATTCATCACCGTGTACATCCCCCTCCTCACAGATTATCAATTCGTCCCCACTGGAATCCACCACCACAGCTCCCTGTGTACTTTGTGGAGGCAATTGCTGCTGGTGAATGTCTCCACGGAGGAATTGAGTATAATTCATTTTAATGAACATCATCTTCTCCACATTTTCTGGAAGTAACCTCGTACGCCGATTGCTGACAAGGTGAGCGGCGGCACTAAACACTCATTCGGAGTACACACTTGTGGGAGGGCAACTTAGGTAGAATAAAGCCAGTTTGTGCAAGGGCCTCCAAATTGCCTCTTTTTCCTGCCAGTATACGTACGGACTGTCTGACGTGCTTACTTGGATGCGGTCACTCATATAATCCTCCACCATTCTTTCAATGGGGAGAGAATCATATGCAGTGACAGTAGACGACATGTCAGTAATCGTTGGCAGGTCCTTCAGTCCGGACCAGATGTCAGCATCAGCAGTCGCTCCAGACTGCCCTGCATCACCGCCAGCGGGTGGGCTCGGAATTCTGAGCCTTTTCCTCGCACCCCCAGTTGCGGGAGAATGTGAAGGAGGAGATTTTGACAGGTCGCGTTCCGCTTGACTTGACAATTTTCTCACCAGCAGTTCTTTGAACCCCTGCAGACTTGTGTCTGCCGGAAAGAGAGATCCAAGGTAGGTTTTAAATCTAGGATCGAGCACGGTGGCCAAAATGTAGTGCTCTGATTTCAACAGATTGACCACCCGTGAATCCTTGTTAAGCGAATTAAGGGCTCCATCCACAAGTCCCACATGCCTAGCGGAATCGCTCTGTGTTAGCTCCTCCTTCAATGTCTCCAGCTTCTTCTGCAAAAGCCTGATGAGGGGAATGACCTGACTCAGGCTGGCAGTGTCTGAACTTACTTCACGTGTGGCAAGTTCAAAAGGTTGCAGAACCTTGCACAACGTTGATATCATTCTCCACTGCGCTTGAGACAGGTGCATTCCACCTCCTATATCGTGCTCAGTTGTATAGGCTTGAATGGCATTTTGCTGCTCCTCCAACCTCTGAAGCATATAGAGGGTTGAATTCCACCTCGTTACCACTTCTTGCTTCAGATGATGGCAGGGCAGGTTCAGGCGTTTTTGGTGTTGCTCCAGTCTTCTGTACGTGGTGCCTGTACGCCGAAAGTGTCCCGCAATTCTTCTGGCCACCGACAGCATCTCTTGCAAGCCCCTCTCGTTTTTTAAATAATTCTGCACCACCAAATTCAAGGTATGTGCAAAACATGGGACGTGCTGGAATTTGCCCATATTTAATGCACACACAATATTGCTGGCGTTGTCCGATGCCACAAATCCACAGGAGAGTCCAATTGGGGTAAGCCATTCTGCGATGATCTTCCTCAGTTGCCGTAAGAGGTTTTTAGCTGTGTGCGTATTCTGGAAAGCGGTGATACAAAGCGTAGCCTGCCTAGGAAAGAGTTGGCGTTTGCGAGATGCTGCTACTGGTGCCGCCGCTGCTGTTCTTGCGGCGGGAGTCAATACATCTACCCAGTGGGCTGTCACAGTCATATAGTCCTGAGTCTGCCCTGCTCCACTTGTCCACATGTCCGTGGTTAAGTGGACATTGGGTACAACTGCATTTTTTAGGACACTGGTGAGTCTTTTTCTGAGGTCTGTGTACATTTTCGGTATCGCCTGCCTGGAGAAATGGAACCTAGATGGTATTTGGTACCGGGGACACAGTACCTCAATCAAGTTTATAGTTGGCTCTGCAGTAATGATGGATACCGGAACCACGTTTCTCACCACCCAGGATGCCAAGGCCTCAGTTATCCGCTTTGCAGCAGGATGACTGCTGTGATATTTCATCTTCCTCGCAAAGGACTGTTGGACAGTCAATTGCTTGGTGGAAGTAGTAAAAGTGGTCTTACGACTTCCCCTCTGGGATGACCATCGACTCCCAGCAGCAACAACAGCAGCGCCAGCAGCAGTAGGCGTAACACGCAAGGATGCATCGGAGGAATCCCAGGCAGGAGAGGACTCGTCAGAATTGCCAGTGACATGGCCTGCAGGACTATTGGCATTCCTGGGGAAGGAGGAAATTGACACTGAGGGAGTTGGTGGGGTGGTTTGCGTGAGCTTGGTTACAAGAGGAAGGGATTTACTGGTCAGTGGACTGCTTCCGCTGTCGCCCAAAGTTTTTGAACTTGTCACTGACTTATGATGAATGCGCTGCAGGTGACGTATAAGGGAGGATGTTCCGAGGTGGTTAACGTCCTTACCCCTACTTATTACAGCTTGACAAAGGCAACACACGGCTTGACAAATGTTGTCCGCATTTCTGTTGAAATACTTCCACACCGAAGAGCTGATTTTTTTGGTATTTTCACCAGGCATGTCAATGGCCATATTCCTCCCACGGACAACAGGTGTCTCCCCGGGTGCCTGACTTAAACAAACCACCTCACCATCAGAATCCTCCTTGTCAATTTCCTCCCCAGCGCCAGCAACACCCATATCCTCCTCATCCTGGTGTACTTCAACACTGACATCTTCAATCTGACTATCAGGAACTGGACTGCGGGTGCTCCTTCCAGCACTTGCAGGGGGCGTGCAAATGGTGGAAGGCGCATGCTCTTCACGTCCAGTGTTGGGAAGGTCAGGCATTGCAACCGACACAATTGGACTCTCCTTGTGGATTTGTGATTTCGAAGAAAGCACAGTTCTTTGCTGTGCTTTTGCCAGCTTAAGTATTTTCATTTTTCTAGCGAGAGGCTGAGTGCTTCCATCCTCATGTGAAGCTGAACCACTAGCCATGAACATAGGCCAGGGCCTCAGCCGTTCCTTGCCACTCCGTGTGGTAAATGGCATATTGGCAAGTTTACGCTTCTCCTCCGACGATTTGAATTTAGATTTTTGAGTCCTTTTTTTACTGATCTTTTGTGTTTTGGATTTTACATGCTCTGTACTATGACATTGGGCATCGGCCTTGGCAGACGACGTTGATGGAATTTCATCGTCTCGGCCATGACTAGTGGCAGCAGCTTCAGCACGAGGTGGAAGTGGATCTTGATCTTTCCCTATTTTTGGAACCTCAACATTTTTGTTCTCCATATTTTAATAGGCACAACTAAAAGGCACCTCAGGTAAACAATGGAGATGGATGGATACTAGTATACTTATGGATGACGAGTGACTGACGACACAGAGGTAGCTACAGCCGTGGACTACCGAACTGCGTCTGCTAGTATAGAGATGATAATGATATAAAAAATATATATATATCACTACTGCAGGTATATATATAATATAATGACGGACCTGCTGGACACTGTCAGCAGACTCCTAAACTACTAGTATGAAGAAGATAGAAAAAAAAACCCACCACAGGTAGGTATACAATTATGGACGAGCACTGACGACACAGAGGTAGCTACAGCCGTGGACTACCGTACTGCGTCTGCTAGTATAGAGATGATAATGATATAAAAATATATATATATATCACTACTGCAGGTATATATATAATATAATGACGGACCTGCTGGACACTGTCAGCAGACTCCTAAACTACTAGTATGAAGAAGATAGAAAAAAAAAACCCACCACAGGTAGGTATACAATTATGGACGAGCACTGACGACACAGAGGTAGCTACAGCCGTGGACTACCGTACTGCGTCTGCTAGTATAAAGATGATAATGATATAAAAAATATATATATATCACTACTGCAGGTATATATATAATATAATGATGGACCTGCTGGACACTGTCAGCAGACTCCTAAACTACTAGTATGAAGAAGATAGAAAAAAAAAACCACCACAGGTAGGTATACAATTATGGACGAGCACTGACGACACAGAGGTAGCTACAGCCATGGACTACCGTACTGCGTCTGCTAGTATAGAGATGATAATGATATAATATATATATATATATATCACTACTGCAGGTATATATATAATATAATGACGGACCTGCTGGACACTGTCAGCAGACTACTAAACTACTAGTATGAAGAAGATAGAAAAAAAACCCCCACCACAGGTAGGTATACAATTATGGACGAGCACTGACGACACAGAGGTAGCTACAGCCGTGGACTACCGTACCTGCGTCTGCTAGTATAGAGATGATAATGATATAAAACATATATATATATATATATATCACTACTGCAGGTATATATATAATATAATGATGGACCTGCTGGACACTGTCAGCAGACTCCTAAACTACTAGTATGAAGAAGATAGAAAAAAAACCCCACCACAGGTAGGTATACAATTATGGACGAGCACTGACGACACAGAGGTAGCTACAGCCGTGGACTACCGTACTGCGTCTGCTAGTATAAAGATGATAATGATATAAAAAATATATATATATCACTACTGCAGGTATATATATATAATATAATGACGGACCTGCTGGACACTGTCAGCAGACTCTAAACTACTAGTATGAAGAAGATAGAAAAAAAAACCACCACAGGTAGGTATACAATAATGGACGAGCACTGACGACACAGAGGTAGCTACAGCCGTGGACTACCGTACTGCGTCTGCTGGTATAGAGATGATAATGATATAAAAAATATATATATATCACTACTGCAGGTATATATATAATATAATGAGGGACCTGCTGGACACTGTCAAGCAGACTCCTAAACTACTAGTATGAAGAAGATAGAAAAAAAAAAACCACCACAGGTAGGTATACAATTATGGACGAGCACTGACGACACAGAGGTAGCCACAACCGTGGACTACCGTACTGCGTCTGCTAATATAGAGATGATAAAGATGATAGAGATGAACAAAAAAAATATAACACTACTGCAGGTAAATATTTATATAATATAATGAATGACGGACTGCTGGACACTGTCAGCAGAATGCGTTTATAGAATAAATAAAAAAAACACCACAGGAGTGTTTAACTTTTTCAGGCAGACAATATACTGGTGGTCACTGGTCAGTCACACTGGCAGCAAAAGTGTGCACTGTATACTCCTGCTATAACTGCACCCCAGTCTCCCCCACAATTCAGCTGTGTGAGCAGTGAGCACTCAGCACAGTCAGATATACATAGATATATCATGCAGCACACTGAGGCTGAGCACAGATATGGTATGGAGCGTTTTTTTCAGGCAGAGAACGGATTAAAAAATACTAGCAAAACTCTGCACTGACTGTACTCCTCCTAACAGCTCTCCCAATCCTCCCCACAATAAGCTAAGCAGCAATCAGATCAACAAACTACTAACAGTAACTATAAACGGAGAGGACGCCAGCCACGTCCTCTCCCTATCAATCTCAATGCACGTGTGAAAATGGCGGCAACGCGCGGCTCCTTATATAGAATCCGAGTCTCGCGATAGAATACGAGCCTCGCGAGAATCCGACAGCGGGATGATGACGTTCGGGCCGCGCTCGGGTTAGCCGAGCAAAGGCGGGAAGATCCGAGTCTGCCTCGGACCCGTGTAAAAAGGCTGAAGTTCGGGGGGAGGTTCGGATTCCGAGGAACCGAACCCGCTCATCTCTATACGGCAGTATCACTGGAATTATACGGTAGTACCATTGGATTTATTTATTAACAGCTTCTTACATAGCGCAGCAAATTCCGTTGCACTGTACAATTGGAATAACAATGATATAACAAAACAATGATATAACAAAACTAGGTAATAACAAACAGTCATAGAGGTAGGAAGGCCCCTGCTCGCAAGCTAACAATCTATAGGGAAATAGCATGGATATACAATGATAGGTGCTATCTATTGCATAGTTGTCCACCAGATTGCAATGCTTCTTGGTGGGCAGTATGATATGGTCATACAGCAATGATGAACCGGGGTCAAGAGGAAGGATGAGAAGACATGTTAGGATATGTGTGGACTGTGCAGGGTGGATGCAATTTGATAGGAAGATTTATAAGTTATGTGGGCGGTTCTGGAATTTGATACACTTGTCTGAAGAGGTGAGTTTTCAGGGAACGCTTGAAGGTTTGGAGACCAGAGGAGAGTTTTATTGTACATGGTAGGGCATTCCACAGAGTGGGTGCAGCCTGGTGAAAGTCCTGCAATCGTGAGTGGGAGCGAGTAATGGGCTGTGGATAAGAGACGCAGATTTTGTGAAGAGCGAAGAGGTCGGGTTGGGAGATATTTTGGGATAAGCAAAGTGATGTACATTGGTGTAGTTTGGTTAATGGCCTTCTGTGTGAGTAAAAGTATTTTATATTGAATATAGTAGAATACAGGTAACCAATGGAGGGACTGACAGAGTGGATCTGCAGATGATGAACATATAGCAATGAAGATTAGCCTCGCATCTGCATTCAGAATGGATTGTAATGGTGAGAGTCTTGTTTTGGGAAGACCAGTTAGGAGACTATTGCAATAATCAATGCGGGAGATAATGAAAGCATGGATTAGAGTTTTAGCAGTGTCATGTGTAAGGTTTGGTCATATTTTGGATATGTTTTTTAGATACATGTAACATGATTTTGAGACAGATTGAATGTGGGGAACAAAGGACAGATCAGAGTCAAGGATGACACCTAGGCAGCAAGCTTGTGGGGTAGGGTAGATTGTCGAGTTTTCAACAGTGATAGAGATATCAGGTTGGTACCCACTGTTGGCTGGTGGAAATATAATTAACTCTGTCTTTGAAATATTAAGTTTGAGGTGGCGAGATGTCATCCAAGATGAAATGGCAGATAGGCATTTAGTGACACGGCCCAGTACAGATAGGGACAAATCAGGGGAGGATAGGTAGATTTGAGTATCATCTGCATACAGATGATACTGAAATCCAAAAGAGCTGATTAGTTTACCAAGAGATGAGGTATAGATAGAGAAAAGCAGAGAACCCAAGACTGAGCCTTGCGGTTCTCCAACTGAAAGAGGTAGATTCAGAAAAGCGAACACTGAAGGAGCGATTAAATAAGTAGGATAGGAACCAAGAAAGGGCTGTGTCTTTAAGACCTAGGGATTGTAGTGTTTGTATGAGAAGAGAGTGGTCAACAGTGTCAAAGGCAGCAGATAGATCTAGAAGAATAAGTAGTGAGTAATGGCCTTTAGACTTCGTAGTGACCAAATCATTAACCACTTTAGTTAGTGCTGTCTCTGTGGAGTGTTGGGAACGGAAGCCTGACTGAAGTGGGTCCAATAAATTGTGCGAGTTCAGAAAATGTGTGAGTTGAATGTAGACAAGTCTCTCAAGTAGCTTAGAGAGTGTCACGCAGCGTGTGCTTACCGCTGCAGGTCCCGCCGTTCACCCGTTGCCGGTGGGCTGTCTGCGGCCGCTCTGTGGCTGTGCGGGGATGCAGCTGGGTGTGGCTTCCTGGAGGCTGGAGGAAGAACCTAGCGACCAGCAGCTTCCTGGCATGTCTGCAGTGCTGGGAGTGGCCATGTTGGAGACCAAGGGTAGCACCAATTAGCGTGAAGGGTGAGTGTCAGCCAATCCTGTTTTCCTGTTGCCTGTAAATAGGCTAAGATTATTGCATTCTGTGCCAGTGCTTTGTTGTGGCATCTCTGTACCTAGCTCTGTGCTCCCGCAGTTTGTTCTGTGTGTCTCTTGTACTTGGTTCCGTCAGGATCTCCAAATTCTCAGCCGACTCTCGCTATACAACGCTCGCCAGCTCTCCACTGTGTAGTCACGGTCGACCGCTCTGCCACCAGTGCCTTGGGGATTCCGTAGGATTCTCGTGGCGGTTTGCTAGCTGCAGCTTGAGTTCTTCATCTACGTCTTCATATCATCCAGCATCCAGTTTCCACAGTTCTTCATCCACGTCTTCATATCATCCAGCATCCAGTTTCCACAGTTCTTCATCCACATCTTCATATCATCCAGCATCCAGTTTCCACAGTTCTTCATCCACATCTTCATACCATCCAGCATCCAGTTTCCACAGTTCTTCGTCCAAGACTTCATATCATCCAGCATCCAGTTTTCACAGTTCTTCATCCACATTTTCAAATCATCCAGCATCCATTCTTCACAGTTCTCCATACACGTTTCCACATCACCCAGCATCCAGTTGTTACAGTTCTTCGTTCACGCCTTGTGTCATTCAGTGACTTCATTTCCTGCAGTTCCCTAATCCTGAACTTTTGCCTCAGCTTCTCGGTTCTGTTGTTTTAAATAAATATATGAGAAGGAATTATCTTCGTCCTCCTTGTTTCCAGAACTCAGGGGCATTCACTCCTTTGGGTGGACTGAGTCCAACGGATCCACAAACATAGCCTGCCTTGAAAGAGAGACAAGGGAGCTGAGAGATAGGGCGGTAGTTTGAGAGAGAGTTAGGGTCAGAATTTTGTTTTTCAAAATGGGTGTAATCACTGCATGCTTGAAGAGTGAAGGAAAAATACCAGTAGAGAGAGAAGGATTGCAGATGTAAGTTAAGGTAGGGATGAGCACCAGAGACAGAGCTTTACTTATTTGTGAGGGTAAAGGATCAAGAGGAGAGGTAGTAGAAAAGCAGGATGAGAAGAGAAGACTTATACGGCAGTATCACTTGAATTATACGGCAGTATCACTGGAATTACACGGCAGTACCACTGGACTGGATTTATACGGCAGTATCACTGGATTTACACGCCAGTACCACTGGAATTATACAGCAGTATCACTGGAATTATACGGCAGTACCACTGGACTTATACGCCAGTACCACTGTAATTATACGGCAGTATCACTAGAATCATACTGCAGTGTCACTGGAATTATACAGCAGTACCACCGGAATTATATGGCAGTATCACTGGAATTATACGGCAGTACCACTGGACTGGATTTATACGGCAGTATCACTGGATTTACACGCCAGTACCACTGGAATTATACAGCAGTATCACTGGAATTATACGGCAGTACCACTGGACTTATACGCCAGTACCACTGAATTATACGGCAGTATCACTAGAATTATACTGCAGTATCACTGGAATTATACGGCAGTACCACCGGAATTATATAGCAGTATCACTGGAATTATACGGCAGTACCACTGGATTTATACAGCAGTACCACTGGACTGGATTTATAAGGCAGTATCACTGGATTTATATGGCAGTACCACTGGACATATACGGCTGTATCACTGGACTTATATGGCAGTATCACTAGACTGGATTTATACGCCAGTACCACTAGATTTATATGGCAATACCACTGGACATATGCGGCAGTATCACTGAAATTATATGGCAGTACCACTGGACATATACGGCAGTATCACTGGATTGGATTTATACTGCAGTACCATTGGACATATACGGCTGTACCACTGGACATATACGGCAGTATCACTGGACTTATACGGCAGTATCACTGGACTGGATTTATACGGCAGTACCACTGGACATTATATGGCAGTATCACTGGACTGGATTTATACGGCAGTACCACTGGACATATACGGCAGTATCACTGGATTGGATTTATACTGCAGTACCATTGGACATATACGGCTGTACCACTGGACATATACGGCAGTATCACTGGACTTATACGGCAGTATCACTGGACTGGATTTATACGGCAGTACCACTGGACATATTCGGCAGTATCACTGGATTTATACGGCAGTATCACTGGACTTATACAGCAGTATCACTGGACTGGATTTTTACGCCAGTACCACTGGATTTATACGGCAGTATCACTGGACTTATACGGTAGTATCACTGGACATATACGGCAGTATCACTGGACATATACGGCAGTATCACTGGATTTATACGGCAGTACCACTGGACTTATACAGCAGCACAGGTACACCACCACTGGACTGATGCAGGACAACACAGCACCACTGCAATGGACTGGACTTATACAGCAGCACTGGACATATGGCAGCAGAGGACACCACCACTGTGACTGGACTGATGCAGCATAAGACACTACACTGGACTGAGCAGCACAAGACAGCACTGGAATCGCCACGCCACTTTCCCTCCCGCACAGACACTGAGGATGGAGACACGTCCTCTCGCTACCCTCTTCAATGCCGGAGTGAAAATGGCGGCGACGCCCTATATGAAATCCAAAACCTGCGAGAATCCAACAGCGGGATGAATACGTTTTGCCTCGTTCTGGTTTCCAAGTCAGGCGGGAAAACCCGAGCCGGGCTCGGATCCGGGATCGGGTAGTGAAATTCGGGGGTTCGTTTCTCAGAGAACCGAACCCGCTCATCTCTAAGTATAAGAGATGCCTCCTGCATGTAACTGCAATCCAACACTGCAATCAGCGTCGCAAAGTGGGATCCAACATCACATCCATCGGTCACCTCAATCGGTCAATTCATTCAGGCAGTGCAGAAAGTGGCAGAAGGGAACTATGAATGACATTGCAAGGCCTGTTCTGGGCATGTGCAGAACCGAACTTGCGTACGCTCAGATTTCCGATAATCGCGGCAGGACTCCTGTGTGAATCCGGCCCAATATTACGTACATGCTAATGACTGTAGTGTACACATTACAAAGAGCATTTGATACACTATAAATAAAAGCACTGCATTCTCTGATTCTTCCCTTACAGCATCTGCCAAACCAGATGAGCGAAGAATTTGGCACATTTCCAACAGCAACAGGTTTTGGCCTTTGGGGAATTGAATGAAACCAAATTAGAGATACATTTCTCAAAGAAGAATATTTGATGAGTGAAATGGATTTAAATTGTATTATATACTACAATGGTGTTTTTGAAAGACATGTTTAACTAAAGAAAATTAGTACACACCGAACAGATTTATATTGTTAAGATTTTTGTACTCTCAAGTCCCCTTTGTAAATTGCCTCTTTTCAGTTTAAACAGGAAACAAAGTATATCAAGTGGCCCAAAATCAAAATTGTGCTATGACCAAAACTTCCTAAGTTTATCTCACTCGCTCTGAAGCCTATGAATGCCCCCAAACTATAGTACTTCCACAAATGATGCTCTCCAGCAAGTTTAATGACTATCAATTGGATCTTTAGGGCTTCAAAAAAAAAATAGAAGATGGAGGGGGGGTAATTCAGAGTTGATCGTAGACAGGGCCGGCCCTAACCAATATGATGCCCTAGGCAAGATTTTGGCTGGTGCCCCCTAGCACCACCACTGGCTGCACCTCTTTCCCAGCACCATCACCCCTCACCCAAAGCAGTCCTTATTTTAGTGTTTGTACCCCCCTATATTTTAAATAGGAACAGTTCGCACATTTGGCGCACAGCCCAAAAAGGGTGTGTTTTTGCTGGCAAGGGGCATGGCCACACAATAGTACCCCCAATTCCAATTACGCCTCACAGTAGTGCAACTTTATTCACATTTGATCATGCAATAGTGTCCATAATTCATATTACATCCCACAGTAGTATTACTTTACCTTATAAACATTACTCCTCACAGTAGAGCCCCTTATTCACATAACATCACATTGAATTGCTCCTTATTCACATTACACCACACCCTATTGCTCTTTATTCATATTAGATGACACAGTAGTGCCCTTTCTATACGCAACGCCACATAGTAGAGCACCCTATACACATAATGCCACACATTAGTAATGCATTTATACACATAATTCCACACAGTAATGCCCCTTACACATTATTAATGTCCTTATAAACATAATGTGCCTTACACATTATGACAACCTTTATTAATGCCCTTTTACACATAATGTCCCTTACATATATGCCGCACATTATTAATGCCCTTATACACATAATGACACATAGTGCCCCCTACACATTTGCTGCACATTATTAATGCCCTTATACACATAATGACACACATAGTGCCCCTTACACATGTGTTGCACATTATTAATGCATTTTTACATGACACACATAATGCTCCTTACACATATTCTGAACACTACTGCACAACCAACCCACTCACATGCACACAGCACTCACACTTCCACTAACACTGTGACCTCTGCCTCTGCTTGGATACAGATGTGTCCTCATAAATCTTGCCTCAATGCTAACGTCGGGCACCTTTTTTTATGAAAATGCATCTTATTTGCATTGCTATGTGGCTAGGGTGCACAAGCAGATTCTGCTGATTAAAATGATATGCAGCATGTCTATATACTGTGTGAGAGTGTGGCTGTATCTGCATATGAAATGCTATACAGAATATAGGCATGCCGCATATCATTTTAATCAGCAGAAGCTGCAGATGCCCCTAGGCATATCAAATGCCCTAGGCAATTGCCTAGTTTGCCTATAGCTATGGCCGGCTCTGATCGTAGATGTGCTAAATTTAGCACATTTACAATCATTTACTCTGGCATGCAGGGGAGACGCCCAGTACAGGGTTAGTCCACCCCGCATGTCAGGCCGTGCCCTCCCCCCTGCACTGGTGCAAAAACATTGCACGGTGGTGATGCTTTTGTACCTGGCAAGCAGCTCCCTACCTGTGCAACTCCTGCGCGCTGGCAGGGAGCTACCCGCCGCATTCCGGGTCACATTGGCTGCGTGTGGCGTCACGCAGCCGCAGTTGGCATGTCCCCTCCCGCCCCGCGGCCGCCTCTGCCTTTAAATCAGGCAGAGGCGTTCACAGCCAGTGAGATGCTAATAGCATCTCAGTGGGCTTCCGGCCGCTGCGCGTGCGCACTCCACAAAGTAATTCAGACTGTGATTGCTGCCACTGCAGTGAGGCAGTGATCCAGTCTAAATTACCCCTTCGGTCATTAAGGCACCCTAACAGTCCATGTTTTAAATATATGCCCAGCATGGGCATATAAACAGGGGTGTAGATAGCTGTGGCGGGCCCAGGTACTCTTGGGTGTGTGGCCCTATTACGGGAGGCATTGCCATGGCCCCTTATACAAACTGATGGTACGATTTGGGGGCGCTATCGTGCCAGGTGAAGATCATGGGGGGGGGGGGCATGATGAGTGTGATCGCTAAACACAGGCCAAAGAGATTGCCCCCATGCATCACCACAGCAGAGTGTGCTGGATGGAGAATTTAGCTGCTGCTATTGACAGGTAAAAGGTGGGTGGGTAGGTGGGCAGTGGCGGACCCGGACTCTCCCCTCGGGCCCCTCCATAAGGCCCAGGGGATTAGTACCTGCTCCCCCCCACTCCGCAGCAGTTCATATAAGGATGGCAAACCAGCCGGGGAAATTTCTGGAGGCAGCTCTACTTCAGGGGCATTGGCTGTTGAGGGGCTTAGGCATGTGAGGAGGGGGAAGGGGGGGGGGGGTGATACACTCTCCAGCAGTTATCCATCTATGTCATTATTCCTGCTTTGAAATTGTTTTTCATATTCAAATATTTTATGTATTACATTTCTAAAGATTGATATTACGCCAATTCCTGGATGTTTTAGAATTCTTTTACCTTTTTACTGTAGCTTATATTTCATGTAAAATTCAGTGCTGTCTGAGTGTGTCTGTTTATTTCTGTACTCAGAAGAATGGGAGGGCAGTGACAGGACTGCAAAGCTATTACCAGACTCAAAATGAGTACTATAAAACCACAGGTGCCAAAACAACAAAACATAATTTTATTATTTATAGTGTCTTATATTTACAAACGCCAATAACATAGCAAATGCAGAAAATTACCAGGGCAGCGCTTAATGCCAATGATGTACATAAAATTAATAAAACAGTTTATTAGACAAACTAAAAACATATAACAATTTAAAATTGGTAAGACCACAACATAGTAATCATATGAAACTGAGGTATCTGAAACCTCTAAAATAAGCAATAATATACACTAATTGTAAGCACTAGAAGGCAGTCGCAAAACATTGGGGTATATTTACTAAGGTCCCGATTTTGACCGAGATGCCGTTTTTTCTTCAAAGTGTCATCTCGGTAATTTACTAAGCAAAAATCACGGCAGTGATGAGGGCATTCGTAATATTTTGGAAGTCCTAGGAAAAAATCACGAATCAATACACCATCGGTCAAATACGCCTGCAATTTGGTAGAAATCGGGAATTTACTAAAAAGTGCAAAACACAAACACTGCCGACAATAGCCAAACACTGCCATGCTAAAATACAAATCGTGAAAAAGTGCTAAAAAAAAACAGACCTGCTTTTTTATCCCGTGTTTGTATAGGCATGCACGGATCCATGAGATCCGTGCATGTTTTTCAGTGGGAAGGGGGGGGAAATGTTATAAATTTTCTCACAAAAAAATGCGTGGGGTCCCCCCCTCCTAAACCAAACCAGCCTCGGGCTCTTTGAGCCGGCCCTGGTTGCAAAAATATGGGAAAAAAATTGACAGGGGTTCCCCCATATTTAAGCAACCAGCACCGGGCTCTGCGCCTGGTCCTGGTTCCAAAAATACGGGGAACAAAAAGAGTAGGGGTCCCCCGTATTTTTGAAACCAGCACCGGGCTCCACTAGCTGGACAGATAATGCCACATTATGCGCTCCATTGTAACCAATGGTGGGAACTTTCAGGTCAGCGGTGAGGTCACTTTCGGTCAACCGCTGACCTGAAAGTTCCCACCATTGGTTACAATGGAGCACATAGGCGCTACATTGTAACACTGCCGTGTGCCGCCTGTCATACAGTACAGGAGCACACAGCCGATCAGGAGGGTGCCACAACGTGGCGCTCCCTGATTGGCTGAAGAAACCCACTTAGACATCAGTCAGAGTGGGTTTCTGGCATTCGGGGAAAGGGGTCCCATATGAAAACATGGGTCCCCTTTCAGTTCGTGGTCGGGTGTCCGTTTTTTTATTTTTTCAAGTACGTGGATTACAAAAGGATTACAAGCAGAGGAGCCTTCAACCATGGATTATGTGAGTATAATTTTTTCTACAGGTACACCATGGATTCTACTGGAGAAGAGGACCGACCTGCGTGGGAACATAAGGTAAGTATGTGTATATGGAGGTGTGGATGGATGTATTAAAGTTATACTTTCAATGTGTGTGTGTGTTGTCTTTATTGGGGTATTTTTTTAGTAGTAGTACTACAGGTACCAGCGGGCTCATTTTTCCGCCGCATGCTGGTACTTGTGGTTCTCCAAGTACCAGCTTGCGGGGGAGGCTTGCTGGGCCTTGTAGTACTGCTACTAAAAACAATATCGATCACTTTGAACAAAGGCTATCAGCCCCCCATCCGCAGCCCATTGGATGGGGGGGACAGCCTCGGGCTTCACCCCTGGCCCTTGGGTGGCTGGGGGGGGACCCCTTGATTGAAGGGGTCCCCACTCCCCCAGGGTACCCCGGCCAGGGGTGACTAGTTGGATATTTGATGCCACGGCCGCAAGGCACTGTATAAAAGTGACCCCCGGCTGTGGCATTATCTGTCCAGCTAGTGGAGCCCGGTGCTGGTTTCAAAAATACGGGGGACCCCTACGCTTTTTGTCCCCCGTATTTTTGGAACCAGGACCAGGCGCAGAGCCCGATGCTGGTTGCTTAAATATGGGGGAACCCCTGTCCATTTTTTCCCCATATTTCTGCAACCAGGATCGGCTCAAAGAGCCCGAGGCTGGTTTGCCTTAGGAGGGGGGACCCCACGCAATTTTTTTTTTACATTTAAACATTTTTATTTTTTTTACAAGGTGCACAATGAAGCCCAGCACGGATTTCTCAGATCCGGCCGAGATTCATTGTATTAAAGTCGGCAGTGTTTTACAAGTCACTCACGTAAAACACTGCCAAAAAAAACGAATGACATCGACATCGGAAAACCCGAAAATGCAGAATACGGCAGCTTAGTAAATTAGTCGTAATCAATTCAAAAAGTTGCATATTTACACTTTCGATGTCATTCGTGATTGAACTTTGACCTCAAACGGGAAAATACGAATCTTAGTAAATTTACCCCATCGAATGGGAATAACTCTATGTTTGATTTTATCTCTGTTTAAATAATTGCCCATGATATAAGCACAAAGAATCTTACACGGCCGTGCATATAAGTGTCCTCAATTATACGGGTTCAATCACAGCTGGAAAAAGTTCATCAACTTAGAGGTCCACTGGATGTATAAACGGTGCAGAAATATGAAGTTGTATGATAACTGCTACTCACAGTATATATAGAAGTGTCCTTGCTGCACCTCATGTGTTGTATGGAGCCGCTCTATGGTGGTCATTCCGAGTTGATCGCTCATTATTTTTTTTTCGCAACGGAGCGATTAGTCGCTAATGCGCATGCGCAATGTCCGCAGTGCGACTGCGCCAAGTAAATTTGCTATTAAGTTAGGTATTTTACTCACGGCATTACAAGGTTTTTTCTTCGTTCTGGTGATCGTAGTGTGATTGACAGGAAGTGGGTGTTTCTGGTCGGAAACTGGCCGTTTTATGGGTGTGTGCGAAAAAAACGCTGCCGTTTCTGGGAAAAACGCGGGAGTGTCTGAAGAAACGGGGGAGTGTCTGGGCAAACGCTGGGTGTGTTTGTGACGTCAAACCAGGAACGAAACTGACTGAACTGATCGCAGTGGCAGAGTAAGTCTCCAGCTACTCGGAAACTGCTAAGAACTGTCTATTCGCAAATCTGCTAATCTTTCGTTCGCAAATCTACTAGGCTAAGATTCACTCCCAGTAGGCGGCAGCTTAGCGTGTGCAAAGCTGCTAAAAGCAGCTTGCGAGCGAACAACTCAGAATGAGGGCCAATATCACCTTGTGCACGGGTGAGACATCCATCAGCGGCAAAAGTCAGTCAGTGGCACAGCCCATCAGTGGCGCAATCAAGCAGGGAGCCGCTCTCCACCGTCCGGCACAATGTAGATGCACCAGTTCGCCGTTCTGCACCCCCAGCACAAACGGAGCAGTGCTCGGCAGGGCAGGGTATAAGGCGTTCCCAGTGTAATGGAGGAAAGTGAGTGGTGCAGTCTCATTAGAGATGAGCAATTGCCGGCAAATGCTGTAGTCAGCTGCTGTGAGGACAAAGTCTTGTTCTTGTGGGCAATAGAGGTATTGGCGACCCCTTCTCTCTGTACCCTCAATGCGTTTCTCCGCACCCCAGGCGGCTTCTTCAAGAGGCCTCAAGAGATGCTGAGATAAAATCAAACAGAGAGTTATTCCCATTCAAGGTTTTGCGACTGCCTTCTAGTGCTTACAATTAGTGTATATTATTGCTTATTTTAGAGGTTTCAGATACCTCAGTTTCATATGATTACTATGTTGTGGTCTTACCAATTTTAAATTGTTATATGTTTTTAGTTTGTCTAATAAACTGTTTTATTAACTTTGTGTACATCATTGGCATTAAGCGCTGACCTGGTAATTTTCTGCATTTGTTTTGTTGTTTGAGGAGGCTGGCTACCTCCTCACCAGGTGGCAGCTAATCCCAGGGTGTAAACACACACAGTTCTGCTCAGCGCCATCAAAACCTTTTTCTTCTGCCAATAACATAGCAGTCTGTTTTTTTAACACAAGCCTCCAGGAATATGGTCTGCACTTTACACAAGTCACAAGGACTGCAATCTACTTTACACACTAGCCAAATAAATGGTGGTCTGATTTTGGCCCTCATTCTGAGTTGTTCGCTCGCCAGCTGCTTTTAGCAGCCTTACAAATGCTAAGCCGCCGCCCTCTGGGAGTGTATTTTAGCTAAGCAGAAGTACGAACGAAAGGATCGCAGAGCGGCTACAAAATAATTTTGTGCAGCTTCAGAGTAGCTCCAGACCTACTCCTAGCTTGCGATCACTGCAGACTATTTAGTTCCTGTTTTGACGTCACGAACACGCCCTCGTTCGGCCAGCCACGCCTGCATTTCCCCAGGCACGCCTGCGTTTGTATCTGACACGCCTGCGTTTTTTCACTCACTCCCAGAAAACGGCCAGTTACCTCCCAGAAACACCCACTTCCTGTCAATCACTCTGCGGCCAGCAGTGCGACTGAAAAGCTTCGCTAGACCTTGTGTGAAACTACTTCGGCTGTTGTGAAAGTACGTCGCACGTGCGCATTGCGGCGCTTAGGCATGCGCAGAAGTGCCGCTTTTTTAACTAAACGCTGTGCTGCGAACGAAAACAGCTAGCAAAAAACTCGGAATGACCACCTTTATACAGTTTTCTCAAAGTTTGGTGCCTGCTTTTTAAATTATCCAGAAACAGACCACACCTACCAATGTGACATCACCCATTCAGAGATATTGTTCTGAGGCTAAATATCTAGCAGATTCAGTGAAAGCACATCCCGTTATGAAGAATTCCGCAATAAACAGCTTGCTTAACATTTCAAACGCTCCCCAAAATGTTTGCGTATACAACAGGTGGACACTCGTTTCCAGGCCTGCAGGGGAATCCCATAGTGTTGTCTTCCAGACTTAAGGTGTGTACACACTAGAGTAGTATTGAAACAATTTGTCATATCAGGATGACAAATCATTTATATCTCCTAGTGTGTACACAGGATTGTGCACTCCCACGGGTCTTCTGGTCGTCGTGCTGCAGATGATATCATATGCAATGCTATGCAGTGTAATGAACGATGGAACGAGATGTCATTCCATAAGTTGTCTAGTGTGTACTGGCAATCTGGCATGGTGTGGGGTGAAGAGAAATCGCCCCGATCATTGGCCAGATTGGCATCGTTCTGGTGTGTACTCACCTTTACAGCCAGCTCAGGGGCAGTAATACCCCACTGGACCGGGTTCACAGTCCTGAACAGAACAGCACCAGGGATCAGTTCTCAAAGTACCAGCAGGGCATATTAGGGGATCCTGGTGGGCATGGATAGTCTCCATACATGATGATATGTAAATAATGTATACAGCAATAAAAAGCCCCTTACCCATTAGCAGATCCAGAAAGAAATGACTGGGCTGAGATCATGATTGAGGGGTGAATGCATGATCAGGGGACCAAGAGTGTGAGGGGGATGTGGTGACATAACCACTGTAGACATGGGGTTTGCCCATAGTGTCTGTTAATTATGATAGCATATTATTATTGCGCATATACTATTAACAGGTCAGTGGTTCAAAAAGTAGATGTGCTTGTATGGGAATTTAAAGTGAATGACTGGAGGCCTCCTAGCCCCAACAAGCTTTAGGGATTTTAAAATCATAATAAAAATGTAGATGCTTTTTTATGAAACTTTCAGATGAGACTCACATCTTAGGCCACTTAAAAAGAAAAATAGCTATCTACTTTTATTAGTCCCACTCAACACACCTGACCTAGTCTCCTGGAATGCCTGGGAGACTCCAAAATGTTTGGGGAGTCTCATGTGCTATCAGGAGAGCAAAGTACCCTCCCGCATCCAGACAACTTCATAGTAAAATGTGCGGGATGAGGGGCGTGATGATACTCTTGTAAGCTACTTGCGTAATCAGAGCCCTGCCCTTTTGAGGTGACAGCACAATTTGCTGCATTGTTCCACTGGGTGGGACTATCATGACATGATTCATTCCCCCCCCCCCCCCCCCTAGTATAGAAAATGGAAAAACAGTAGGTGAAATAAAAATAAAAGTCAGTAAGTATGAGTTTAGGTTAATTATGATGATGACGATGATGATGATGATGATGATTATAGTATTATTATCATCCTTTGTTTATATGGCACCACAAGGGTATCATAGCGCCTTATAAAGTACAGAAACAGTATGAACAAAACAAGTAAAAAGTGACATACTGTACAAAACAATACAGAACATGGACAAGGCTTATGAACAAGTGTTGCAGCAGAAGTCATAATACCAAAATGAGCAGCAGGGCGGCCAAACACAAAGGACTGGTGCTGTTATTAGCAGTGGGAAGGAGATGGTTTTATAAGTGAGGTTAGGAGAAGCATATGAGGGAGGAGGACCCTGCTCGTGAGAGCTTACCATCTTCCTGAAAGCAGTACAAGTTGAAACCAATGTCAGAATGCATTTTGACATGCATTTTAGAATAATTTATTATTATTATTATATTATTATTATTATTATTATTATTATTATCCTTTATTTATATGGCGCCACAAAAAGGTTCCGCAGCGCCCAATTACAGAGTACATAAACAAATAATCAAACAGGAAAACAGCAACTTTCAGTTGTACAGGGTAAATAAAATAGGATTTTAATACCTACCGGTAAATCCTTTTCTCTTAGTCCGTAGAGGATGCTGGGGATGCTTCAAGAACCATGGGGTATAGACGGGATCCGCAGGAGACATGGGCACTTTAAGACTTTAAAAGGGGTGTGAACTGGCTCCTCCCTCTATGCCCCTCCTCCAGACTCCAGTTATAGGAACTGTGCACAGAGAGACGGACATTTCGAGGAAAAGGATTTATTGTTAAACCACGTTGAGCATTTTACCAGCTCACACCTCCAGTATGCCGCAGAACGTGGCCTTCAACAGAACATCAGCCGACGGCATGAAGAATATGCAGCAATACGCTGACATAAACCGTAACACAACTTATGTGTGTAAACACAGCCAGTAACAGCATAACACATGCTACGGCCTGAATATCATCAGCAACAGGCTGACTTAAACACAACACACCATATGTGTAAACATACCCAATGACTGCAGATACAGTACGCACTGGGACGGGCGCCCAGCATCCTCTACGGACTAAGAGAAAAGGATTTACCGGTAGGTATTAAAATCCTATTTTCTCATACGTCCTAGAAGATGCTGGGGATGCTTCAAGAACCATTGGGTTTATACCAAAGCTCTAGAACGGGCGGGAGAGTGCGGATGACTCTGCAGCACCGATTGACCAAACAAGAGGTCCTCCTCAGCCAGGGTATCAAACCTGTAAAACTTTGCAAAAGTGTTTGAACCCGACCAAGTAGCTGCTCGGCAAAGCTGTAATGCCGAGACCCTTCGGGCAGCTGCCCAGGATGAGCCCACCTTTATGGTAGAATGGGGCTTCACCGATTTCGGTAACAGCAATCCAGCCATAGAATGAGCCTGCTGAATCGTATTACAGAACCAGCGTGCAATAGTCTGCTTGGAAGCAGGAGCCCCAATCTTGTTGGGAGCCCATAGGACAAACAAAGCCTCTGTTTTCCTAATTTGAGCCGTTCTGGCGACTTAGATTTTCAAATCTCTGACCACATCGAGAGACTTCGATTCCGCCAAGGCGTCAGTAGCCACTGGCACCACAATAGGCTGGTTTACGTGAAACGATGAAACCACTTTTGGCAGAAATTGCTGACCGAGTTCTCAACTCCGCTCTATCAGCATGGAAGATTAAATAGGGGCTTTTGTGAGACAAAGCCACCAATTCAGATACCCGCCTTGCGGAAGCCAAGGCCAACAACATGACTACTTTCCAAGTAAGGAATTTTAACTCAACCTTACGTAAAGGTTCAAACCAATGAGATTGCAGGAACTGCAACACCACATTAAGGTCCCATGGTGCCACTGGGGCACAAAGGGAGGTTGGATGTGCAGTACGCCTTTCACGAAAATCTTAACTTCTGGAAGGGAGGCCAATTCTTTAAGAAAGAAAATTGATAAGGCCGAAATTTTTACTTTAATGGAGCCTAACTTTAGGCCCGCATTCCACACCTGCTTGCAAAAAAATGGAGCATACGCCCCAGCTGAAATTCCTCCGTAGGAGCCTTCTTGGATTCACACCAAGACACATATTTTCTCCAAATACGGTGGCAACGCTTTGCCGTTACTTCTTTTCTAGCCTGAAGAAGTGTGGGAATGACTTCACTGGGAATACCCTTTCGGCTAGGATTTTGCGTTCAACCGCCATGCCGTCAAACGCAGCCGCGGTAAGTTTTGATACACACACGGTCCTTGCTGTAACAGGTCCTCTCATAGAGGAAGAGGCCAGGGATCTTCTATGAGTAATTCTTGAAGATCTGGATACCAAGCCCTCCTTAGCCAGTCCGGAACAATGAGGATTGCTTGAACCTTTGTTCTTCTTATGATCTTTATCACCTTCGGAATGAGTGGAAGTGGAGGGAACACATAGACCGACTGAAACACCTACGGTGTCACCAGGGCGTCCACCGCTATCGCTTGAGGGTCCCTTGACCTGGAACAATATCTCTAAAGGTTTTTGTTGAGGCAAGACGCCAGCATGTTTATTTGAGGAATTCCCCAATGACTTGTCACTTCTGCAAAGACCTCTTGATGAAGACACCACTCTCCTGGATGGAGATCGTGTCTGCTGAGGAAGTCTGCTTCCCAGTTGTCTACACCCGGAATGAAGACCACTGACAGAGCGCTTACATGTCTATCCGCCCAGCGAAAAACTTTTGTGGCTTCTGCCATTGCCGCTCTGCTCTTCGTTCCGCCCTGGCGGTTTACGTACGCCACTGCTGTTAAGTTGTCCGGCTGACTTAAGACGGCAGATCGCGAAGAAGGTGTTCCGCTTGCAAAAGGCTGTTGTAAATAGCCCTCAATTCCAGAATGTTTATTGCAGACAAGCTTCCTGGCTTATAATTACCAAATAAAGCGCTGCATACCAGGAATCATTTTGTGCTTTTTAATAACACATTGGCCCTCATTCCGAGTTGATCGCTCGCAAGGCGATTTTAGCAGAGTTACACACGCTAAGCCGCCGCCTACTGGGAGTGAATCTTAGCTTCTTAAAATTGCGACCGATGTATTCGCAATATTGCGATTACTAACTACTTAGCAGTTTCAGAGTAGCTTCAGACTTACTCTGCCTGTGCGATCAGTTCAGTGCTTGTCGTTCCTGTTTTGACGTCACAAACACACCCAGCGTTCGCCCAGACACTCCCCCGTTTCCCCGGCCACTCCTGCGTTTTTTCCGGAAACGGTAGCGTTTTTTCCCGCACGCCCATAAAACGGCCTGTTTCCGCCCAGTAACACCCATTTCCTGTCAATCACATTACGATCGCCGGAGCGATGAAAAAGCCGTGAGTAAAAATACTATCTCCATTGTAAAATTACTTGGCGCAGTCGCAGTGCGAATATTGCGCATGCGTACTAAGCGGAATTTCACTGCGATGCGATGAAAAATACCGAGCGATCAACTCGGAATGAGGGCCCTTATTCAAACAATTTAACAACCATATAACACACACACACATAGACCCGGCCGGTATTAAAATTACCTTAATGATAAAACTTAACAACCCATAAGATGCAGATCTCACATCATACCCTCTATTCAAACATGACCTATCAATGATGCATCACTGGTATGTTATCAATTGATAACGTGTATGTAATTTAAGCTGAGGGGCCCCTGGTGACTAGAATTCAACCCTCAACTAATTAGCAGCATATGATATCCAGTGTTCAGTCACAATTGTGTCCATGTAAGCAAATGGAATGCGTGTTAATATCCAAATAACAGGTTAATTGGTTAGTAGAACCAGCAATGTCCATAACTTAGATTAGGTCAGATGATGGTTAGTAAGTCACTGCAGTCCACCAAAATTAACATGGGCATACAACCATATTAATAAACAGCCCTCTGAATATGGCTCTCGTAATCTGTCCTGGGTACTGGTTACTGAGCGGGCTTTGTTTGTAAGGGGTTCTCACCGACCAGCTGATTGTCTGCTGCACCAAAGTCTCTGCTGCCGACTCATCCCTTGTATCATGCCTCACCTCAGACCCGTTTAGATAGAAGTGTCCCAGATAAAGATACGACCAGGTCCGTGTGCTTTGGACCTCTCTCAACGCGTTTCTCCGCCTAAAGACTCAGCGGCTTCCTCAGGAGAAATAATGTACCTGCTCCGATTAGCCTGTTTAAATAACCCACAGCTCGTCCATTTCCAGGCGCTATTCCATCGCGCACGCGCTCCATTTGCATGCCACGTGCGTTCCAGGGTTCAGAGGACAGCTGACTTCCGATCATTCGAAATAGTGCGCAGGCTAATCGGAGCAGGTACATTATTTCTCCTGAGGAAGCCGCTGAGTCTTTAGGCGGAGAAACGCGTTGAGAGAGGTCCAAAGCACACGGACCTGGTCGCATCTTTATCTGGGACACTTCTATCTAAACGGGTCTGAGGTGAGGCATGATACAAGGGATGAGTCGGCAGCAGAGACTTTGGTGCAGCAGACAATCAGCTGGTCGGTGAGAACCCCTTACAAACAAAGCCCGCTCAGTAACCAGTACCCAGGACAGATTACGAGAGCCATATTCAGAGGGCTGTTTATTAATATGGTTGTATGCCCATGTTAATTTTGGTGGACTGCAGTGACTTACCAACCATCATCTGACCTAATCTAAGTTATGGACATTGCTGGTTCTACTAACCAATTAACCTGTTATTTGGATATTAACACGCATTCCATTTGCTTATATGGACACAATTGTGACTGAACACTGGATATCATATGCTGCTAATTAGTTGAGGGTTGAATTCTAGTCATCAGGGGCCCCTCAGCTTAAATTACATACACGTTATCAATTGATAACATACCAGTGATGCATCATTGATAGGTCATGTTTGAATAGAGGGTATGATGTGAGATCTGCATCTTATGGGTTGTTAAGTTTTATCATTAAGGTAATTTTAATACCGGCCGGGTCTATGTGTGTGTGTTATATGGTTGTTAAATTGTTTGAATAATGTGTTATTAAAAAGCACAAAATGATTCCTGGTATGCAGCGCTTTATTTGGTAATTATTCTGTAGTTTTTTTTACTTTTTTGGGAGAATCAGTGATCTCCTTAATAGAGCTGCAGCATATTCGGAAATTTAGTGGTTTTATTATAGGAGATTCCTTGCTAAGTCAGCGCCGAGTATATTTTTTTCTTTTTATTTAATCAAGCTTCCTGGCTTGACTGTCTTCCCCGGAAACTCTTCCCCCTGAAAGACTGCTCTCCAGCCTCGGAGACTTGCATCCATGGACACCAGGATCCAATCCTGGATCCCAAACCTTCGTCCCTCTAGGAGGTGAGAACTGTGTAGCCACCACCGGAGAGAGATTCTGGTCCTGGAATATAGAATTATTTTCCGGTGCATGTGCAGGTGAGACCCGGACCACATGTCCAACTGGTCCCGCCAAAACCACTCTGGCATTTAACCTGCCCACTGAATGGCCTCGTAGGCCGCAACCATCTTCTTCATCAATGGAACGTATTATTGGAATTGACACTGTTGCAGATCCAATCCGACTCTGGATCCCCAGAGCTCTTTTCACTGGAAGAAACAAACTCTCAACAGTTCTGGATCTAACATTATTCCCAACTCCTACAACCGCTTCGTTGGGATCAACAGCAATTCTGGCAAGTTCAGGAGCCAACCACTTTGATGTAGAACTGTCAGGGAGAAAACAACGTTTTGCACCACTTGTTTCTTTACCTTGCCGTACTCAGGAGAGCGTCCCAGTACAGAATAATAATGACTCTTACTATTGAAGTAAAACCATCATACCGCCATCACTCCTGTGAATTGGCAATGACAATCCTGAACAGCAAACCCAGGTAAGCCTAATGCGGAAGAAACCGTACTTAGAGCCTAATTTTCCTTCTACAAATTAGATATCCCTGCCCTGAGAGATTCCATCTTGTAGTTCAACTTCTTAAGTAGAAATTTTTGGGATTGTTCTGACCGAGTCATCCGGCCTCAGAAGCATGAAAAAGCTTGAATAACAGATTTATTTATTTTTTGACCGGGACAGCAGGACAATGACCTGATCCTGACGCAACTCTTGTATGGCGTCGCAACCTACCTCCCCGTCCAGAGGAGAATCGGTAAGGTCTATTTGAAAAATCAGTGAGGGGAATCATCTGGAACTCCAGTATGTCCCCCTTAGGACTCTATTCTTAAACTCACTGGTCCATGCCCGTTCCGGGACTGACTGAAGAGTACTAGACGTGGTCCCACCGGTGTGGGCTCCCACAAGATAGATCCAGCGACATGCTGTGGATGTGGTAGAAACAGAGGATGATTTCTGCTTCTGCGTACTTGAAAAGGCTGCTGACCTCTTACCTTTTCACCTTCCTCTACCTGCAAAGAAAGGGAAAAGCGTATCCATTTGGTCAAAATGACTGCATTCTACAATAATGCGTCACCAACCATTGTGAGGGAACATAGGTCAAGAAGGTAGACTTACCAGTGGTATCTGCCGAGATCAACTTAACAAAGCCATCCCAAAACCAGGTTTCACCTTCATAGGGAAGATACTCCAGTACTTCTCAGAGTCAGCCTCAGCATTCTATTGGTGAATCCACAACGTCCTCCTAGTCGAGACCGCCATGGAATTGGCCCGCAAACCAGAGTCCTATATCCCTTGTAGTCGCACGGCAGTATGCTGCAATGATATAGACATGACTCAACTTCAGGAGTACCCTGCATACAACTACTCCCCCATGCGCATGTAATGCTAGTATAATCAACGTACATGCGGACACATAATTAGAGTATTACATATCTTCCTGCATACAATCCTTTGTGACAGAGCCCTGTGCAGAACAGAGGTGACTCTTACTTTATTCTATCCATGAGAAGGAATAACTTTTACCTCAGCATTCATTATAAATATTTATATATACATAAATATACTTTCAAATGCACCTATACACATATATATCTATATATATATATATATATATATATATATATATATAAATATATCTCCAATACGTATACATATATCCTTTTGTCAGGAACAGCAGGGTCCCCAATGACGCTAATACGCTCCAATGTGTATGAACAGGTACTGAATGCCAATTTTGTGGATCTGATCAGGAAACATTATGGTCGACATAAGAAACACTATCCGAGTCGATCTCAGGGAGTAGTAACTGGGCAAAATAAAATTTTTGCGATCCCGAGGGGTCTGAGAAATCAATTCTATGAATAGGACTCCCTCCATAAATATTATCACATCTGTGATCGTACCACAGACCTATGTAACTTTACTATACATACATATACATAATAGGTATAGTTCTTTCTGATATGCATCACATTATCATGTCAATTTTCACCCAGTCAGATATTGTTGGTGCCGACAGGGTCACCCCCCACGTCTGTGTCTCCCATATAGTTTTCTCTCAGGAAAAATATACCTCTACTGACATGTTGACATTAATTTACATGTATCAAGTACTATTAGGAGTCGACGGCGCCGACATAGTCGTTCCCTTTGTGGCAGAGCCTCAGATATGCCGACACCCGTGTACCAAACACCCACCAACATTACACTGGCTATAAGGAATAGACCCCAGTACAATCTGTCATGGAAACACATAAGGAGTTTACCAGCTCATTTACACTGCGCTCATGATATAGTGCTTTTATTTTTAACTAATATTGCACCAAACAACTGTGCCCCACCCCCCCCCCTCGTTTTTCACTCTGATCTATGCAGTAGTGTTTTGGAAGGACCAGCGTCTCTGTAAGGAGAAAATGGTGCTGGTTAGAGCTGTGAGGGCTAAGCCACGCCTCCTTAATGGCGCGCTTCAGTCCCGCTTATTTTTATATTTTTATACTGGCGGGGGTCTGTAATTAGTGCACAGGCACTTTTTATACTTCTGCCAGTCGCTATTTGAGGATTTATGCTGGCCAGAGAACCCCCTCTGCGCCCTGCACCCTGCAGTGCCGTTCTGTATGTGGGACCATTGCGCGCTGCGCGGTACCTCCAAAAGCCGTCTTTTGCCGTCACTGAAGTCTTCAGATCTTCTTTTACTCGCCCGGCTTCTTTCTTCTGGCTCTGCAAGGGGGGTGACGGCGCGGTTCCGGGAACGAGCAGCTAGGCATGCCAAGTGATCGGACCCTCTGGAGCTAATGGTGTCCAGTAGCCTAAGAAGCAGAGCCTTTGAACTCACAGAAGTAGGTCTCCTTCTCTCCCCTCAGTCCCACGATGCAGGGAGCCTGTTGCCAGCAGGTCTCCCTGAAAATAAAAAACCTAACAAAGTCTTTTTTTCTGAGAAACTCTGGAGAGCTCCTCAGTGTGCATCCAGTCTCACTGGGCACAGAATCTAACTGGAGTCTGGAGGAGGGGCATAGAGGGAGGAGCCAGTTCACACCCCTTTTAAAGTCTTAAAGTGCCCATGTCTATACCTCATGGTTCTTGAAGCATCCCCAGCATCCTCTAGGACGTATGAGAAACATAGTTACATCAGCAGATGACACTGGAATAAGTATCAGGTGGCAGAAGACTGCTGGATTTGGTGCAGTTGAGGATTATTAAAGTAAGAAAAAGGATAAGCACATGAGGGAAGAGGCCCCTGCTTGTGAGAGCTTACATTCTAAAGGGGAGAGGTAGACAGACAGGGGTGACACAGATGGGATGAAAATATGAAAATATAGCATCAATACTATTTACTGTACTGTAATATACTCTTTAAAATGTATATTACAGGGTGCAGGGTAAATACTGGCTGCTTTATTTTTACACTGTAATTTAGATTGCAGATTGAACACACCCCACCCAAATCTAACTCTCTCTGCACATGTTATATCTGCCTCCCCTGCAGTGCACATGGGGGGTCATTCCAAGTTGTTCGCTCGTTATTTTTTTGTCGCAACGGAGCGATTAGTCGCTAATGCGCATGCGCAATGTCCGCAGTGCGACTGCGCCAAGTAAATTTGCTATGCAGTTAGGTATTTTACTCACGGCATTACGAGGTTTTTTCCTTCGTTCTGGTGATCGTAATGTGATTGACAGGAAGTGGGTGTTTCTGGGCGGAAACAGGCCGTTTTATGGGAGTGTGTGAAAAAACGCTACCGTTTCTGGGAAAAACGCGGGAGTGGCTGGAGAAACGGAGGAGTGTCTGGGCGAACGCTGGGTGTGTTTGTGACGTCAAACCAGGAACGAAACTGACTGAACTGATCGCAGATGCCGAGTAAGTGTGAAGCTACTCAGAAACTGCTAAGAAGTGTCTATTCGCAATTCTGCTAATCTTTCGTTCGCAATTTTGATAAGCTAAGATTCACTCCCAGTAGGCGGCGGCTTAGCGTGTGCAAAGCTGCTAAAAGCAGCTTGCGAGCGAACAACTCGGAATGACCCCCATGGTTTTGCCCAACTGCTAACAAAATTCCTGCTGCGATCAACTCGGAATTACCCCCAGAATGCAAACTTGGAAGCAAGCGCCGTTCCACACTGCTACTGCCAAGTTTACAGAAGGAAAAATTGTGCGGAAGGCATAAGAGAACATACCGTGCTTTATAAATCCTTTTGAGTGTTGATTTAAATTCAGACAGTGTCATATGAATATAAGATTACATTGAAAAGGCAGCTCCTTATTATGCATTTTCTCTGGGAATACCCATTTACAGTACTAGACAGCATTACCACTCAGCAGTACAGAGGTAATCTGTTTACATGGTTTACACAAATTGGAAACCCTGTGTGGCCTGCTCCACCTTTTGCTAATTATATGTTGGGAGGAGCATAGAGTGCAGGGCACATGATAGACAGTTATTTTCTCTTGGCCAGGGACCAAACAGGAGATTACATTAAAGCTGTACTGCATGTAAATGTATGCTATGGAGAAAAAGAAAATATTCTTATTTTTATCACCCGGACTTAAAGATCCCTACATTTCAAGGCCGAACATTAACATGGATTAAATCTTACAAATTGGAAGAGCTACAGAGAAACTTTTATCTCTAGTTATTTGTATTGACTAGAAATCAGCAGTGTGAGAGCCACAGGGAATTTCTCATCAAGATTTAGCTCCCAGGAAAATGTGCTGGAGAAAACAAGTGAGGTAAGAGTTTACTTTCAATTTCGACCTAAGGCAATAAAAATCAATGTTCATTAATCCTATGTTTTACAAAGAAAAATGTAAATACTTTCTACAGTTTGTGTTGAAACTTGTTCCTATAGTAACAAGTTTATAATCATTATGGCAAAATTATTATTACTTACATTTACAAGCATATTTTTTGTGTGCTTTACAACAAAATATTTAGTTTTATACAATTAAATTTTTCTTGCATTTTGGAGGACCTTACATGGACCTGTTGTACACTACATTCCAGTCATAAATGTCAAATATCCCATATATCATTTTAGTTTAGCATTAATATTGAGAGAACCTTTTTTTTAAAAAAACATATAAAAACTAAATCTTATGTAGATGGTTTTCTTTTGATGACATCATTTTTTGATTGTACTTTATAATTATTCATTGCATCACTTTACAACCCGCAATGGTGGAACCAGAGTTGGGTCTGCAGCACAGTCCAAAATAGGGGAGAAACACCCACAAATACTGTCAAACATTGCTGGCCAGGACTCACTAGCAGTTGGTGTGGCTCCCGTATTTATTTATTACCAGTTATTTATATAGCGCACGCGTATTCCGCAGTGCTGTACAGAGAGAATATTTGCCCATTCACATCAGTCGCTGCCTCAGTGGGGCTTACAATCTATATTCCCTACCACATGTACACGCATTCATGCTAGGGTTAATTTTGTTGGGATCCAATTAGCCTACCAGTATGAGTTTCGCAAGTACAGAAAGAATATATCAACTCCACACAGAGCCATGGTGGGAATCGAACCCATGACCGCAGTGCTGTGAGGCAGTAATGCTAACCATTACACCATCTGTACTGCCCATATCTGAATTTTGGACTGTGCTGCAGCCCCACCTCTGGTGCTGCTACTTTTCATAAGTATATAAATAGACTCAAATGTCTACTTTGCGGTTTCTATTTGGATAGCAGATTAGAGAACCTCTCTGGGCACACTCCTAATTTAACAAAGCACATGTTATCTTTTAGAACACAGCAAGGGATAGTACAGTAAGATTTTGAGCTGCTCAGAAATGTTTTGGTTTTTTTTGTTTTTTTTTTAACTGGGAATCTACAGATTTGTATGTCAATTGCTACATTGAAAATGTCAATTTCCAATTAGGCGAGCTCTCAGTGCGGCACACAGATAGAGGCCTGAGCAGAGCCTAGAAAGCAGCCAGGAAGAAGCAGGGAATGATTTGGTATTGATGTTTGCTGAGACAAAATTACTCTGTTAAGCGGGTGGATAAAAACAATTAACTTTTCTGCCAAATCAACTGTGGTGTGCTCTCATGCTAATACTAATTGTTTCAGAGTTTTGCTAGAACAGTGTGTTAAGAGCCACGCTTTCTGATGGAGTTTTGCAATGACCTGTAAATATAGCCTTGGGCTTATAAGAGTTTCATTTTCACACATGAGTGCACTAGCAAGAAGTTGCTACACCACTTTCGCTGCTTTTCATTACATACATCTCTACTTCAGGTGTCTTGGTTGCTTTTTGCTGCTTTTCTGTTTCCCGTTTCTTTGTCAACCTGATTAAATGTTTCATTGTCAATGCTCCAGCAGGTTAGCATTATAGGGCTTGATATTTTGGATATCTACAGTAATAATCAATGGTCCCTGCAGCACTGGAGTGGCTGCTACATGCTATTATTGATGTATCTGTCCTAGGCAGAAGGAAATGGAAATAATGTGAGTGTTTTTTCCAGGTATCTTTATTATAAAATGTAATTTAGCAACAATAGTATGAATGAGCTCAGGTCATTTGGTTTCTTTAATACATGCCATGTTCTGTTTGGTTGTGTTTTACAGAAATGAAAATGCAGAATGCTGAAATGTTATTTAGTGCACTGTAAGGCTAATTACACTCAGGAGGGTCTAATCAACTCATGTCCTATCCAGCTACCTTTCCCTACAGCTGCCAACTGTAACTGATACCACTTTTATACCTAAATGACGGGTCGCACTCGGGAGGCAGTAATGCTAACCATTACACCATCCATACTGCCCCATAAATGCAGTCTGACCCAGGTATTTGGTGAGAAAACGGTATGAGTTACATGCATACATCCAGCAGGAGTGTTGCTATGCACCCTAATGTTTACGGTATGTAGACTTCACAGTTAGAAGCTAATCAATACAATACAGGTCAATTTAATTTGAGAAATTTGTTCAAAGTCATTGAGGCCTACTTATCAAAATATTATTTTTGTCCCAATAATTAGCACACTTTATTACTTGTATTTGCAGCAATAACAGATGAAATAACAGAACAAATTACAATTCAAGTTATGCCAGGAGGGTGGATCTGCCTCATTGAAAGTTCCTTTGCTGCTTGCTAATTGCAGTGGCAAATAAATTAACTTCCAGGTTCTGGCCTGGTGGTTTTATCTTTGTTGAGCATGTGGGCACAGTCCAGTCTACCAAGTAGGGATCTAAAGATCCCTCTCTGGAAATACTGTATTATTTACCTATAGGCTAAAGCGCTAACACTATCCTCAGTGGGAGCTAGCAATTGATTTCAAGCTCCAAAAGCTAAGCTTGTCAGAGGTTTATACATTGCTCCACACTGCGGTGCCCTTCCTGAATCGTGGCTGTACTCTGCATTTCTTAGCTAAGCACCAGAGCTCCTCTGGTGAGTTTTTTAATAAATAGCAACAATAATTCATATTGCTTACACCCCATGAAAGGGGATGTAGTTATGTGACCGGTGGTCAGGAACCGCCGGTCACAATACCGACCCCTACATCCCACCTGCTCAAATTCCCAACAGTTGGCATGCCGACAAACAGGGACTATTCCCAGAGCCGGTCCTAACCAATGTGATGCCCTAGGCAAGATTTTGGCAGGTGCCCCCTAGCACCACGGCTAGTTCTGCCTCTGACCCTACACCCTTTTCCCAGCACCATCACCCCTCACCCATAGCAGTCCTCATTTTGGTGTTCCTACCCGCTATATTTTAAATAGGAACAGTGCGCACATTTGGCGCACAGCCCAAAAAGGGGTGTGTTCTTGCTGGGAAGGGGCATGGCCACACAATAGTACCCCCAATTCAAATGATGCCACACAGTAGCGCAAATTTATTCACATTTTATCATGCCATAGTGTCCCTAATTCACGTTACATCACACAGAAATACCACTTTACCTTATATATGTTACTCCTCACAGTAGTGCCCCCTTATTCACATTACATCACACTGAATTGCTCCTTATTTACATTACACCACACCATATTGCTCTTTATTCACATTAGATGACACAGTAGTACCCTTATATATATGTTACACCACACAGTAGAGCACCTTATACACATAATGCCACACATTAGTAATGCATTTATACAAATAATACCACACAGTAATGCCCCTTACACATATGGCACACATTATTAATGTCCTTATAAACATAATGCACCTTACATATAATGCCAACTTTTATTAATGCCCTTATACACATAATGTCCCTTACACATGTGCTGCACATTATTAGTGTCTTTATACACATATTGACACACACAGTGCCCCTTACATATTTGCCGCACATTATTAATGCATTTATACATATGACACACATGATGCCCCTTACACATATACTGAACGCTATTGCACAACCAACCCACTCACACAGCCACTAACACTGTGCCCACTACCTCTGCTTGGACACAGATGTGTCCTCATACATCTTGCCTCAATACGCCATGCAGCAGGAGGTTCCTGGCATGAGTCAGCTGGCAGCTCTGCTAATGTTGGCCGTCTTTTTTTTTTTTTTTTTTATGAAAATGTCTTATTTTCATTGCAAGGGTAAACAAGCGGCTTCTGCTGATTAAAATGATATGCGGCATGCCTATATTCTGTGTGCAACTGTGACTGTATCTGCATATGAAATGCTACATTACAGTGATTTCCAGAAGTACACTCTAAAGTAGCATGTTGTATGCAGATACAGCCACAGTCACACACAGAATAAAGACATGCCGCATATCATTTTAATCAGCAGAAGCTGCTTGTGCCCCTAGGCATACCAAATGCCCTAGGCATTTGCCTAGTTTACCTATACCTAGCAGGGGCAAACGCAGGATTTGTGAAGGGGGGTTTCTGTCCTCTCTGAGCTTGCCTATGTGGAGTGGAGACAAGCATAGATGGGGGAAGGGAGGTGCAGCGGAGGTGTATTGTTACTTTGCCGGCTGTAGGGATCCTGACGGTCAGAATAGCGAAACCTCAATCCAGACAGCTGGCAATGCTGCCAGCCGGAATATCGGCACTACAGGACTTTTCCCACTCGTGGATGTCCACGACACTCATAGAGTGGTAATAGAACCTGTAGTGAGCGCAGCTAGCACTGAGCCTGCAAGGGTACTCTTTGTGATCGCCGCCCTGCCAGCATACTGGCGGCCAGGATGCCGCTGTCGGTATATTAGCGGTTGGCATCCCAGCCATCAGTAATCATACTGAATCCGCAGCAGAGACTGAGGTCTCATATATATATATATATATATATATATATATATATATATATATATATAGTCCCAGCACCTTAATCCTGCCTAAGAACTACAAGTAACCTCTTTAAATCTCAAACAGCCAAGTTATCAAAAAATGTACACAATACAGCTACCCTCCCCACCTGCGCATAATACAACTCTCTCCCCTGTGCATACACATGGTACAGCTCCCCCCATTGCAAACACACAGTCCATCTCCCCTTCCCCCCAGCATACACACAGTCCAACAACTCCCCTTCCCCCGAGCATACACACAGTCCAGCTCCCCTACATGCGCATACACACAGTCCAGCCTTCCCCTCCCCACCTGCCCTGCCCCGCCCCGTCCCGCCCGCATACACATAGTACAGTTCTCCTTACCCCCGCATCTTGATGCTGGGTGCATTACCGGAGGCTATCGTGACGGAGAAAGAGTATCAGCCAGACAGCTCTGAAAACCCCGTAGTTACTGTCTGGGAATATCTATGCGCTGCCGCTGCAGCTCCCCCTAGAGTTAACAGGTTGTCATCCCAGCCATCTGTGTATATGGGGAGGCAGTTGCAGCAGCACTCACTTATACCGCATTCAGATCGCAAATGCCTGATCCTACCCGGTAAGACAAACGTGTACTTACCGGGTGGGATCCGGCATTTGCGCTCCTCTGCTGGCTTTCCGACCCGGCAATATACTGGGTCGGTTGCCATAGCAGCGGAGGGAGCAGCAGGGGCGGGGGTGGAGGCGGCGCCGGGAGATGAGCTCATCTCCTGCGCCGCCTCTGCCTATGCTGTGAATGGGAGCCGATTCGCATCGGAACGGCTCCCATTCACACTGCGCCTGACCCGGTAATCAACCCGGTAAGAACCCTTCTTTTTTACCGGGTTGAATTACCGGGTCAGGCGACCCGCTAATTCACAATTGGACCTTTCACATCGCACACGGACCCGTTTCGACACGGCAATATGCCGTGTCAGTACCGGGTTTTCAGTGCGATGTGAAAGGGGTATAACATAACTCCTCCGTCGTCCCCCCCCCCCCCCCCCAAAAAAAAAAAAACGGTCAACTTCGGAAATGTATCGGCGGCAGGGGGGGTTTCTAGGTACTCAGAAACCCCCCCTGTGTGCGCTAGTGACCTAGGGCCGGCTCTGACTATTCCCACTCGTGGGTGTCCACGACACCCATAGAGTGGGAATAGAACCTGTGGCGAGCGCAGCCGCAGGGAGCTTCATTGCGCTCGCCACCCTCTGCCAGATTCCGAAGTCGGGATTCTGACCGTCGGGATCCTGGCAGCCGGTAAGACGATACCAACCCCAAAGAAATGGCTGTTTCCCCATGATTTCAAGTTTGATACTGTAAATAAACTTTTATACATAAACTTGTGAATGTTAATAGCTCATTCATAGACGTCAGGTTGTATATTAGACATAGTAGTCTTTTTTGTCTGTATACTGCTACATATGCACTGTAATATTATGTTGATTTTGGAAATATGTTTTTCACCCACCATAAAGACTTTCAGCACCCATATGAAATGGAAGCAGAGCAATTACTGCATGTTTTCTTGAAATTGAAAAAACTATTTTCTGTGTAAACAGGTCAATGTAATTTATTCCACAAGTGAAATATAACCCTATTACAAGTTTAGTGGAAAAAAAATATAGAGCATGCTACATTTCTGATTATAAATTTCCAGTACAATATTGTGTCTTCAGTAAAAATATAGTAACTATAAAGCTGGGTCAGAGGCGTATTTAGAGAGGAGGGGACCTGTGTGCAGTCTCCGTGTGTGGGCCTTGTCCTCACCCGTAGCCGGCAGCACCACTGTTAGCGCTCTGAGCCAGAGTCTCCAGTGCTTAGTGTGCTAGCAGTGGCCGTGCCGGCTACGGGTGAGGACAAGGCCCACCGATGGATGCCAGAAAGGTAAGTATAGAAGAAATGAGTGCGGTGTGGGCCCCCTCTGGAACCAGGGGCCTGTGTGCACCGCACACACTGCACCCATTATAGATATGCCACTGAGCTGGGTACTCGGTAGAGCAAGCGATATCGGCCTGCTATGTAGTTTCTGTCTGGATGGTTGAGTGTGTACAGCCAATTTCAGTGCTCATTAGCTATATCTTCCAGTCGGCTCAGCTACACGGCCAATTGGACGATATTGCGTGCAGCGCCTTGCAGTGTAATGAAGAACATAAAGAGGGATTGTTGCGTCCTTCATTACATCGTTCTGATGTGTACCACTGATATGATATGCCAGCCCGGTAGCCGCCACATCATCCGTGTACACATAGCTGTAATTTGTACCCATCTTATTTATTTTATTTATTTATTACCAGTTATTTATGTAGTGCACACACAGGGTTTTTTTCAGAGTTGTAGCAAACCAAAGTTAGCAATTGGGCAAAACCATGCTGCACTGCAGGTGGGGCAGATGTAACATGTGCAGAGAGATTAGATTTCGGTGGGGTGTGTTCAAAATCTAAATTGGAATGAAAAAATCAAGCAGCTAATATTTACTGTGCACAGAAACATATTAACTCAAATCTAAATCTCTCTGCACATTTTACATCTGCCCCACCTGCAGTGCAACATGTTTTTTTACCAATTGCTAACAACTCTGAATAGCCCCTATATTCTGCAGCGTTTATAGAGAATATTTTGCCATTTACATCATTCCCTGCCTCAGTGGACCTTACAATCTATATTCCCTACCACATGTACACACAAACACATTCATGCTAGGGTTATCTTTGTAACCCACTTGGGACCCAATTAACCTACCAGTATATTTTTGGATTGAGGGAGGAACCCAGATTACGCGGAGGAAACCTACACAAGTACGGGGAGAATATACAAACTCCACACATGTAGTTCATGGTGGGAATCGAACCCATGATCTCTGTGCTGTGAGGCAGTTATGCGAACCATTACCATCCTTGAGGCTTAAATTATATTACATGGTTATTACATAATACCTTGTAAACCTTTTTTAAATAAATCTAATCTTTACTGAGACATGCAGTCCTGATCTAAATTAGTTTTTAAATATGATTATAATATACTTATATATATGGTGTATAGATTATAAACTCTTTTTTTTGGATAGAAACCTGGTTTGTGTATTTTATTGAAAATGTTTTATGTGAATTTGTGAACTCTTTACATAGGCAATTGCTGATTGGTAAGACAGGGTATTCAACTGTATGGAATTCACCCCTCTAAAGCATGAATTCTGCTTATAATACAGTTACACTGTTCCCTGTGTCTATCCTACTTTTATGCTATCATAAATTGATAAATGCATATATGTGAAAATTGTTTAAATATATTGTGATGCCCCCATATGCTTTTAAATGTGTGAAAGGCAAAGGTGGGATTTTGCCTCTGAAAATCGCTCTCCTATTTACTGTGATCATTTTATGTGAGTACTTTGCTTCTGTAAGGCAATGTATACTTCTTATGGTAAACAATTTGTCAAAGTTATGTAGCATGGTACCAAATATACTGCCACTATTGGCAGCCTTTGAGTTGGCATCAGAGTCCATTAAATGAAGCCTTATAGCAAGTGTATAAATTGCAAGCTTGTGAGCCAGGCCCTCTTACTTCTTTGTGTTCATTAATGCCCAGTCTTGTTTTATTACTGTATTTATTCCCAGTTGTAAAGCATTGGGGATTATACTGGTACTATATCAATTAATGTTGATAACAATAATATACTGGATGTTATATCTGTCTATCATATGCAGATTTCAGTATCTTTCCCCAAGAATCACAGTTTCACTCTAAAGTTCCTTCTAGTTTGTTGATATAGTGGGTCATGACACTACCCCTGACACTTGTTTCTCTTTGTTTATCAGGTTAAGTATAATAGCACTGACTCTGTGGGCTTTACACTTTGAAAGAGGTAAGAAGTGCTCATTTCTTTGTAAATTCATGCTTGCTGATTTCCATAAAGAATCACAGAAAAAAAGTGTTCTTATAGTTTTTGGGCCTGCAGACGAGTTTTTATATACACACACCACACACACCTACACACACATACACACCTACCTGATCGCAGGTCTCTATTTTTACCCTGTACACGTAAAACAGTGGGATGGAGTTATGCTAGCCATACATCAGACCAACTTTCTTCCAATTCTCCAAACCTCCAACCATCCAACTTTTCTGTCCAACTAAAACAGTGCCCCACTCATCTAACCAACTTTTCATCAGACCAGCCAACTTCTCTCTAACTTGTGATGTCACAGAAGTAGGCGGACAGTGCCTGCCTACTTCTGCATGTTTTGAATAGTTATATGCACCCCCAGAAAAGGGGCATTGTCTTGCGGGGAAGGGTCATGGCCACTCATGTAGAATTAGGTGTCAATTGAAGTGTTGCCCTGTTTTACTGCACACTAACTAGCCTAAACAGCTCTGTATAAGTTTTATATACTAAAAGAAACTTTGTCATTTTTTTTCACCATTAGAAGGAATAAAATGTACATTTAATTTTAATTCACTGCATTATGCCTCTTACAAAAACTGACTATTTTTAGTCACATACCATACATGCGTTGAATCTAAAATGTCTTGAAAATGAGTATTTAACTCCACGTAATTGTATTATGTTTATGTCAAAGTGGTATTTAATGTTTAGAATTTTAGTATCGAATGTCATATACCGTGGCATGTCCTGTATTACTTGGTGGGGGTTTCTTCCACTTGTTTCATGAATAAAGGTGTAGATAGACAATTGTTTGTGATGTTGCCCATCACAAACACTTGTCTCTCTAGTACAGTTTAGGACAAAAACGTAAATGGTTAGGAATAACGCCAAGTTTTTGTTATCTGTAGAACACTTTTAGTAAAAAGTCCCCCAATGTGTGCAATATACTTCCAGTACCTTCTATAATGTCACCCATTTGGAAAGTCTGATTTTTCAATATTAGGACTTACACATTCTGAAGCCTTTAACAGAGACCACTTAAATGGAACTATCAAGTCCAAGACCCAACTTATCAATAGCACCTGGGCCATGGATACATTTCTAGAAATGAACAGAAGCACTGAAGTCAGAAAGCAACAAAATACTGCAGCACTTATTCCTTTCACCGGTCTCACTGACAGTGAGTATGCTGCTTTTATTATATGTATTTATATAGCACAACAGTCCTTTCACCAGTAAAGATAAAAGCCATTTAAACTACCAGTATGTTTTTGGATTGTGGCATGCATCTGTAGTAACCAATGACCCCAGTACTGTGAAGCAGGGCCATCAAGAGCACTGACGGCCCCAGATACTGTGTGGAGTGTGGGGCCAAATCCTGGGAGGTGTAGCCATACACCCCTGGAAAAAAGAACTCCGGGGGGGGGGGGGGAATCTTTTCTGCCCACTACCCAGGGGCGTAACTTCCAGATGCAATGGAGATGCCTGCCTCCATGATCGGAGCCCTGAAGGCCACCTGCATGTACAGCAGCACCTGTGTGATTCACGGCAGGATCCATGTGTGAACACTGCTCTTCCAATGGAGCTCTGCGGTGCACCTCCTGCTGCAAAGCCGCAGAGCTCCGGCTGACGTCTTTGTCGGCTGTCGGGATTCCGGCGTCTGTATCATGACCGCCGGGATTCCAACAGCCGTCAAATTAATTGCATCCTTATAGAATACAGTGGCCAAGGGTTCCACTACCATAATGCCAGACATACTGTTCTGCTTTGAAGGAAAATAACAAATTTTTTGTTTTACATAAAATTGGTTATGGCAAATTTACTCTATGCTATAATAAGTACAACAACAAGAAAGAAATGTGCCCACTCTCTGCTTTAACCATATTAAAGCTTGCGAGCAGGGCCTTCCTACCTCTATGTCTGTCTGTTGTTCCCCAGTTTTGTTCTATTACTGTTGTTCTAATTGTAAAGCGCAACGGAATATGCTGCGCTATATAAGAAACTGTTAATTACTCATGGTACTAGAGCAGTGATGGCTAACCTTGACACTCCAGCTGTTGTTGAACTACACATCCCAGCATGCCCTGCTACAGTTTTGCTATTTGGGCATGCTAAAACTGATGCAGGGCATGCTGGGATGTGTAGTTCAACAACAGCTGGAGTGTCAGGGTTAGCCATCAAGGTACTAGAGGCTTGGCAATATTAGTACCATAGATGAATACAAAACAGAATCCTTCACATTAAGCCATCTCACGAA